>NC_072739.1:72757356-72900962 GCF_026930045.1 Uloborus diversus | reverse complement strand
GATTCACATTACACGTTATGCACTTCGGAGTTGGTTCGCGGCATAAGATATTTTTACGTGTGAATCTAATATGGCCAATGAGAAGACGAGATAATAAAAACCCGTTTCCTCCTGGTGAGCTGTAATAATCCGAAAACTTTCGTGGAAGGCTGGATCGCGTGCAATTTATTTGGTGTTTCTGAATTCCAGGTCCGCTGCCAGTGTATGTTAAGAGATTCAGAAATGGCGTTTTTAATGTCAACGTAAGGGAAACTATCGTTGACCAGAACTAACCTTTGCAGCTCTGGCAGCTGCCTCATTGCCTGCAATACCCACGTGACCAGGGATCCAACAAAAAAGAATTTGAAAATTATTTTGCTTCAGACTTTTGTATAAATGATAGGACTGGATGACTATAGGATGGCTATTTTTATTGCAGTTAGTGATGGCTTCTACTGAACTGTTTGAGTCAGCGTAAATCACCCATTTCTTGTGGTAGGATTGGGCTATTGATTATAGAGATATATAAATATAGCTTTTATTCTTGAGGTAAATACTGAGCAAGATGGGTTTAATTTTTCTGCGGTAACTTGACTATTAATTATTGCAGCATAGCCGACGTGATCGTTTGCCTTTAATCCGTCAGTGTATATGGCTTTATATTCTGAATATTTGTTTTTTATGTCATCAAATATTTGTTGGTAAGCTGTATTAGAGGTAGTTTCTTTGGGGAATTAATTGATTGTAGATACAGTTACTTCGCACCATGGTTCAATTGGTTTTATTGTGTTGAGAGTACTAAAATATGATATATGCAGGTCAGAGAGCACCTGTCGCATTCGGATTCCGAATGTTGGGGTTACCGATGGACGATGTAGAAATAAGAAAACATTAGAGGATGAAAAATATGGAGGTGTAATGGACAATTGTTTGTAAGGCTTTGTTTTGAAGTACAAATTTAGGAGAGTTTGAGACGTCTATTGTTTAGAGACTGTACATGTGCTAGAACATGAAGACTGTTGATATGTGAAATTCGGAAAGCTCCTGTGCAGATGCGCAGGGCCTGATTATGTATAGGATCTAGAGCTTTTAGATAGCTTTTCGCTGCAGAGGCACAAATTCAACATCCATAATCAAATTTTGAGCGTAAAAGAACCCTGTTAATTCTCAACAGAGACTGTATCCGCACCCCAAGAAAGGTTTGCAAAGGCTTTAAGGATATTTAATTTCAATAAACATTTTTTTCCTCAACTCTTGTACGTGCGGTATAAGTTTTTTATCAAGTATGAGGCCAAGGGATTTTCCTTGATCCTTACCTTTACAGCTATTGGTTGATTATTAAGGAAAAGATTTGAACCAGGAATAATATCCCTTCTACGACTGAAATGAATGCAGAAGTTTTTTTGAGCAGAGAAAGCGAAATCATTTTCCTCTGCCCATTGTGATATTTTCTTGATAGCTATTTGGAGTTGTCTTTCAATGACACTCATGTTCGATGAAGAAAAAGAAATTTGAAAATCATCAACGAACATGGTACCTTTTACAGAAGGAGCAGTTGATCAATTAAGCTATTGATTGCTATTACAAAAAGAGTTACGCTTAGTACACTTCCCTGGGGGACTCCTTCTTCTTGAATGAAGGTATCTGACAGAATAGACGTGACACGCACGCGAAAAGTTCGATCTCTTGGAAAATTAGAGAGAAAGACGGGTAGATTACCTCGCAACCCATACTCGTGTAGGGTTTTGAGGATCTCATATCTCCGGGTACGGTCATATGCTTTTTCAATGTCAAAAAATATGCTCACAAGATGTTTTCGTTTAAAGAATGCTTCTCTCACTGAAGTTTCAAGAAGCAGCAGGCTGTCCACTGTGGCACGCCTGAATCCACTTTGATATGAAGATAGCAGATGGTGCGACTCCAGAATGTATATCAGCCTGGCGTTGACCATCCGCTATATTACTTTACATAGGTAGCTACTGAGAGCTATAGGTCTATAGCGCTCAGATTTTTCAAATGGTTTATTGCGATTCAGGATATGAATTACTGTTGCTTGGCTCCAGGATTTTCGGAATCAGTGTTTAGAATTAATTCTATTGAAAAGCTGCAGAATATTTTCTACGGAGGATCTGCTTAGTTTTTTTTTACATATTGTTGTGAATTTCATCTGGACCTGGTAAAGTGTTTTTTTATTTTTGTGTTGTATTGATTAAAAATGTTTGAATTAAAATCTAGAACTCTTTGTTACTTGCGTGATTTGATAGTTAAAATTCTGAGCAATAGTTATTTGCATTGGAGACTTCTACCAAGTGAGTCCCCATGCAGACAGCTACTTCTTTGTGGTCACATAGAATTTGGCCATTTTTCTCCAGAATGGGTGCAGAAGATGTATTGTAGTTTTTATTTTACCCCATACAGGTTTGGAAGAGTGGACATCGTGATTGTGCTGACATAAGCCTGCCACAAGTCCTGCTAGCTTTTTCGTCGGATCCCCTGAGCTTCAGCATGAGCTCGTTTAAGTGCAGCAAGATTTTGGGTGGTTGGATAATGACGAAACGTGTTACATGCTCTTTTTTGCCTCCTGACAATCCAAGTTCCCCCAATGCTTAGAAAATTTGATCCTACCTTTAGTGGCTCTAATAATAACAACATTCGCTGCCGTCAAGATAATGTCGGTTACTCGGCTTGCAGCTACATCTATGTCGGTATCAATCAAGTCTTCCAATGTTATTTCTGCCAACTTTGTAAATGCTGCCCAATCAGCTCGATCAATGCAAAGTCGGGCTTGCTGATGCTGCTGATGGTCGCAGCTTCCAGTAGAGGTTATCCTGATTGGAAAGTGGCCACTGGTGTAGAGGCCGCCCTCTACCTGGAAATCCAAACATGGCACAAAAGAAGGTAGCATATTACGTAATCGATGGCATGGTAAATCTGGGTAGGTAGATGAAAATAAGTTTTTTCACTGTTATTAAGAATGCAAAGGCTATTGTCTTCAATAAGGTTTTCTATTATTAAACCTCTACTGTAAAAGTCTGGACTCCCCTAGAGAGGATTATGGCCATTGAAAATCCCCCTAGATGACAAAACGGGGAGGAGGTTGATCAACAAGTGTCTGCAACTCCAAGCTTCTCAAGTCGTAATAAGGTGGAATATATGCAGAACAAACTAAAAGCAAGTGAAGGTGAACGCCCGCGGCTACTGCTTGCAGGGACAGGTTGATATTGATCTGGGTACATGCGTAATCATTAAAGATCAGCAATGCCACTCCTCCACAACGACGGTCTCCTCACAAGCAGTCCTTGTGGTATATGTCAAAACCTTTCAACCTCGTTCTATCAACAGGGGACAGAAATGTTTCTTGCAGACAGAATATGGCCGGTTGATGATATTCGACAAGATCTTTGATGTCTGTGACATTATGCGAGTAACTCTGACAACTCCAAGAAAGAATGCTCAGGGCCATGAAGAGAAACGGCCGGAATAAGAGAGAGCAGCTCATGAAGGAGGATGGTCCTTCCACCCTTCATTGTCAGATGGCCGAAGGTCTTCAAATTCAACATTCTCGTCTTCCTCTTGGGGAGGAAGTTGTTGGGCTTCAGTCAATTTTACTTTCTTGCTTGAAAGTAAAAAGTCCTCGTTTTAAAAGTAATGAAATTATGGGGCCCTTTGTTTAGAGGCTACCCCAATTTTCACGCACATTTGGATAATTTTCTTTTTTTCCACTGTTCTCTTTTGCTCAGTTGGTTTGTTGGAAATTAATGTAGCTGAGCAACTTGTTCTCGGATGTTGTGTAGTTTGTACTTTAATTTCGTTACAATTTTTTAGTAGTATTGAGCTGTTCATTTTTTGTTTTACAGGAGTTAGTTGATTTAGTGCTGGTTATTGTGTTAATTTGAGGAACTGTTTGTGTGCTGGTGGAATTAAATACTTTTCTTACTGCTGCAGCATATGCAAGTCCGGCTGAAGGCATACGAGACTAGACTATTTTTCTTGTGTTTGGGTATGATATATTCTGAGTGGTTTTGATTACCTGTATTTCTTTTTCAGAGAGCCATTTTGGGCATTTTCTGGAGAAAGAGGGACAGTCTCCTTAGCAGTTGACACATTTGAATTCCTTTGTGCATTCATTGCTATCGTTGCCGGGCTCAGCGCACTTGGCACAAGTTTCTGTACTACTGCACGACAGCCTGGCATGCCCAAAGCGCTGGCACTTAAAGCACCGTAGCGGGTTAGGATTGTATGATCTGAAAGGGCAAGAGAGATAACCAGCCTTGACACGTGAAGGGAGGATAGGCGCACAAAATGTCAGAAAGACATGTTTAGTATTTTGCATTTTGCGTTTAATAGTGATCCTCTTCACTCCTTCATTTCTTTGTCTGGTGTAAATAGAAGGTGGCTCTGAAATAATTCCCCAAGAAAAGTTTAAAGTTGAATGGGCTGTCACTGTACAAAGATATGAGCTTAATTGTTTAATGGCTAGTATACATTCTACTTGATTATGCTGTTTGATTTCAAATAATAGTTTAACTGATTGGAACTCGCCAATATGATTTATTAATGCTTTAGTGACGCTTGTGAGTGTGCGAAAACAAACTGCTGTAAATATGACCAGTCATATAGGTAATTCAGTTTTATAGAACTAGCAAACAAACCTCACTGTGTTGTATGTAGTGAAGTGTCAGCCAAAAGCATTAAGCTTTCAAAAATGAAACGCCATCTTGAAACTAAACATTTTGCTAAGTGCCCATCATCATGATCAACTGATAGAGATTCAAGTGATCAGTCAGCTAAAGTAACTTTTAACACAGCTTATATCGACAAATTTTGAATGGATATTAAAAAGGAATATCCAGAACTGTCCACAACAGCATTAAAAACTTCGATGCCTTTTTCTACATCTTATGACTGTGAACAAGTATTCTCTGTGAAAAAAAGAGAGGAATTTAAAAACAAAATCAAGAGATTATTTGACACTTGAAAATGGAATTGTTTCATTTTTTACAAAGCTCATTCCAGATATTAAAAAACTGGTTAATCCCAAACAAGCTCATGTATCCCACTAACTAATAGAACACAAAAAAAACTTGTATGTGAATTGAAAGCTTATGCATACTCTTTTTTTTTAAAATAAAAACACACCAGTAATTTTCTTCAAACTTTTCTTTCATATCTCCCGACCTCTCTGGGGGTCATGATTCACCATGAGAACCCCTGAACTAGCCCATTAAGCTGATACGTCAAGTTTAGTTCACATAGCCTCAAAAGATAACTATTCATTTATTCAGTAACCCCTATTATTTCTTGCTGGCGAAATACTGACAGGAGGCCCTCAAAACTAAATTCGACAAAATGTCACAAGTTAGGGTAATGTCCCAAGTATGTGTCCTTGACTGTATTACATGATTGGCATCCCTTCTGTTGTTGGTTTTGTTACATATGGCTTTATTGAGAAAGATATTAAACCATTTAAAAGCAGCCAAGAACAGGGAAAATAATTACAATAAACAATGAATTCAAATAAGGCATTTCCTCTAATAATGGAGAAAGCGTCAACGTCAGAACAGCTGCCGTCAGGGTTGGCAATTTTTGGACACTACGGTAAAAACCAGGGTAAAAACCCTGGTTTTTACCGTCCTGTCCAAAATTGTCCGAAAGTGTCCAAAACTATTTTTAGAAAAATTGCATTCTGTGAGAAAGCATCAAAAACAGAATAAAATGAATCGAAGTAATTTTTTATATTGAACATTTATTCACTGGAGAACATTCAACTTATTTATGCAGCTGATTTGAATCTAGTCATTGAAGTTGAATTCTTGATCGAAATTTCAATTTCTTCGCATCAGGTTTTTTTTTTCTTTTTGATAATAGCAGCCAAATTTCCCTATGTTTATGCATGTGTGCAAATTAAAGCAGGGTTGGCAAGTTTTTTATCATCCTGTTCAAAGCGCTTGTGTCTGAAAGTGCCCAAAACTATTTCTTGAGAAACTATATTTTGTGAGAAAATATCAAAAACAGAACAAACTGTGTCAATTTTTTTTTTTTTTTTTTGACTATTTAATATATTTAGTCAATGTGAACATTCAAGTATAAATATATATGTAGTTTATTTATGCAGCTGATTTTAATCTAATTTGTAGAAATTAAATTCTTCATTAGAAATTTCAATTTGTATGCAGGAGTTTTTTTTTTTTTCCTCCATAAACCAAATTTTTCAACATTTATGCATGTGTGCAAACAAAAGTGTTCAAAATACAGTGCAATAATTGACTTAAAAGCAATAAGTTACAATTTTTTGTTGTTTCAGAATGTATTAAAAAACATGAACTAAAAAAAGAATAACACAAGTTTTACAATATAAGTGTTTAATCATCAATTTCTTGTTCTTTAATCTATGATTTAAAAAATAATTTTCGTTAAAACATGATGTAAAACTTATTTGCAAAAATCATTTAAAAAATTAAGCTTTTTTTTTCACCTAAATATTGCACATTTAATAATATTCCTTTCAATTATAAATGGGATGAAAATTAGTTGTCTTGGTAGTGCTATGAATTTCCTCTCTTAACTCTACCAACTGTTACATAAAGAAGTTTTTATGTAGTAGTTATTGCCAATTTTTTTAAGTAAAATATTTTTTAACACTCCGTCGGGCGCAACTGATCTATTAGGCACACCTCGAGTTCTTTAGTTAGCCACGCCCCCTCAATAGCTTCAATCAATGTATATTCATTTTCTCAAATAAACTTATGTTACATTCGAAAATCATGGAAAACTTTTATTTCTCTTCTTTGGTGCTTGTAGTTGACAATTTTTTCGTAAGAAAATGTGAACATGCGTAGAAAAGATCAGTAGATCAAAGTGTGCTTCCCAGGCTCAATGCGCCCGATCATGTTCTACAACATATTGCGCCCGACGGAGTGTTAAAATAACATTTTAGAAAAAATATTATAAAAAAACTCATTAATTAAACCTCGGTTATGTCTATATTTGTGCATTACGAATATTGCAGTCAATACAACTTGATTAGATTACACCCCTTTAACTTTATCTTAGATTTGGACAGTTTTAGACAGTTTTGGACGGTAAAAACCACCTGTCCTTTCCTAAACCAGTTTTGGACAGTCTAAAACCCAACCCTGGCCTGCCATTGTTGATTTTGTGAGTCCTTTGCAGAATTGGATTATAGTTTTTCTGAATTCCATAAAAATATAGTGTTCCTATTACATTTTTGGATTCCCGGTACAAAGGTAAATTTTTCAGTAACTTCCTCATCAAAAATATAAAATAGAAATTACGAACAGCTATAGAAACTGAAGTTGGCCTCACAACAGTTGCAGCTCGCACAGAAAAACGTGATAGTGTTAGAAAGAAAGATTGCAATATTTTAGAAGAGTTCACGGCCAACATGTTTGATAGTGATGATGGGGAATTTGATGATGAAATATTAGATGCTAAAGCTTTTTTTCTCACAGAAATGCTAAAGAGAAAAGATTATGAAGAGACCAAGAGCCATTGAAGTATTGGCAGATTAATAGTAAAAGATTTGTTGATCTCAGTCACATTGGTTGCACATATTAATCGTCACTTGCAACAATTGTTCCACGTGAGCAGTTTTTCAGTGAAGCAGAGATAGTTTATGATCCTCATCAGAATAGACTTTTGGGGACAAAGCTGCCAAGTTATTCTTTCTGAAGTACCACTTACAACTACTTAATTTTGATTATGACAAATATATATATTTTTGTAATCCTGAAAATGTATAATTGTTTTGTCTAATGTTAAAATTAACAGTATTATTTAATTAGAAAAAAAAATTTCAATAATAATATCATGAAGATATAAGTGTTGATCTCATTATAAAGATAATTTAATTTATACATTACAATATCTATAGGATAGAAAAAGCTTTTTTTTTTCTTTTTTAACTTAAATACCATTTCATTGTCGTCTATTCTAAGAATTTCAAATACGAAATAAAATTTGATAACGCAAAAGATCCGTTAACCACCACCAAAAAATAACCGATACGGATATCTTTTCTTCCTCGGATATCTGCTGATACGGATACAGACATCTGGCACATGACTAATATATATATGCAGTTTTCTGCTATTGCAGAGATGTATTCCTGAGAACAATGGTATGTTCTGTAGCTGAAATTCGAGCATCTCAGCAATTTTTTCGTGATGAGGGGGTTACTAAGTAACAACTCATAGGACTTAGACATTATTAGTATTTTAATTATTTGTCAACTAAAAACAATTTTTAGACCAAAATATTACAGATCAGTTATTTATTAAGAAAACAAAATCAGGCCTTCATATTCACAATAATGTATGGATTGAGTTATTGCATGAATAAAATCATTAGGCCTAAATGACTATTATATTAATTCAAACATAAAAATTCATTGAAAAAAAATCAAATTGAACAAAAACATCAAATTTGTCTTTGGGTCAAGTCCTCCTAGTTAGCTTGGGTCAAAACTCCCTAGGAAGCTTTCTTTTGTTTGCCTTAAATTTTTAGCAACCTAGATTAAAGTTACATAAAACTATAGCATATCAACATATAACTATATATATATAGAAAAGTGAATAAAACATGTATGCTTTTGAAATTAATTTTCCTCAAATCTGGAGGTTAAAATCTAAAAAACTCCAAAATCATTTACTTAAAATTAATTTTCTTATCATGGTTAAAAAACATATGCAGTTTGTGCATTTGTTCAAGGCTCAAATCAAGCAGGGTTTTTTTCCCCCCTCCATGAAAACACCTATATGCATGAACTGAACAGCATAACTTCACCTGAACACATTTTCGGATTATTAATTCTCATCATTTAAGATGGATAACAAATTAAATTGCCATAATTGTATATGCTGTAAACATAATCTTTATAACAAGTGTATGCGAACAAAGTGGAGATAACAACCACATTTTTACTACTGCAACCTAATTACAATTTTCTTCTTTTTTTTTTGGGATTTGCCTCGTTTGACCTAATCTAGAACATTACTAGTCATTCCCTTTTGTTAGTAGAAACAAAACACCCTATTAGTAGAGTCCTATCATCATTCTGAAATACATAATTTTACATCAAGGCGTCAAATTTCAAATGAATGTCAGGGGCTAGATGTTGAATGTATTTTTTTTTCATTTACTTATTTATTTATTGACACAGGGAACACTGAAGAAAAAGTACTAAATAGGACAAAATAATTAATACACTAAAACTCACGCATTACTTTAAGTTCTTTAATAATAACACATAAATATATGCAAAGTATTATACTCAAATCCGCCTTTAAATTACATTTCAGATTTCTAACACTAACACCACCTATAAGTTTTGCTGCTTGATCATAGCTCGCTTTCCTTCTCCACGCTTAGGTTTTACTTTTCCACGGAGAATCTTAAGCCTAATCATTTCTTCTTTAAAGTCAAGATGTTCATCCCTGAAAATGAATGACACATTAGTGTAATTCACCACTGTAAAGAAATTAAAGTTACTTATGAATAAATACTATACAATTATTTAATTTAAAGTGTCAATGATAAAAATGAAAATGTTTTACAGTGCAGAATAACGTTCATTTTATGAGCCCAATTTTATACTTATGGTTTTGCTTTGTAGAAGGATTCCAAATTTTATAAAACTCCTCACAAAATAACTCTTCAAGTTTATTTTTTAAACCCTGCAAACATATACCTTAAAATAATGTGACTATGAAAGTAGGTGTTACGTTACTCCATATAGATAAAGGCATAAGGGCATTTCCACAAAAAAGTGGACATGAGGGTAAAAATTTCAAAATTGTCCTTTTGCAATAAATAATATGTCAAATTAAATGTAATAATATGAGGATTATGAAACTATAAAGAATATTTTCATTATAATTACTGTTTTTCATTTTTTGAGGCAAAGTTAGTGCAACATAAAAAACTTTCAGTTTGAAAAAATAGGGTATTTTCATTCTCTGAAACAGGTACTTCAAACAGTAGCATTTTTATTTTGTGTACATTTATTGTCATTTCTGACCTTTGACTATCTTTTAAAGTACTTAATATTTGCTAAAAATACATTAAAGAACATTTGTAATACAAATATACTTATAAGGTCTGTCTATCACACCCATCACATTAATAATATAGCATAGCAAATGCAGTATTACATGAAAAAGCATGAAATTTCATAAAAGTCTAATTATTGTGCATCTGAAGTATGACACAAAAAAATTTGATTAAAAAAAATTAATATGAAAATTTTGGAGTGACGGGTGTGACAAAAAGTTTGTGACGGGTGTGACAACACTTGAAACACTTTCTAAATTTCAAAATAATTCCTAAATTTAATAGAACAGTTTAGATACTTCTGTTTCACAAAAAATTAAAAGATTAAAAAATAGTAATAAATCTTGAAATTCAAAACATTTGAATTTGGCAAGAATTGTAATTATTTAGTATTTCATTTTTCTTTCATTCTTCATAAATTTTCTGATAAATACAAATTATAAGATTAATTTTATATACCGTACATACTCGCGTATAAGTCGAGAAATTTTGTCCAAAAAATAAAGAGGAAGAAAGGGGGGTCGACTTATACGCGGGTCAAAAATTTCGAAAATATTTTCCGATCAACAATTGAGGAGAAACGATACGCGAAACACCAACGTACGGTTACAGGTAGTTACCGCTAAGTTGATCGTGTCGCAAATTGTACTCTTTTAAATAAAAATATTTAAACAACCCTACAAAATATCAAGGAATCAAGAAAATTTTATTTCTTTTTATTAAGAATAAATTCAGTGGTTAATAAAAATTGTAACCGAAAATTGAAACTTCGCAATTGTTGAAACGGATATCTTATCTTTTCACACGAACTATACTTTCTGTATTCAGAGAGGCAACATTTTGTTCGCTTGCTTTATATGTTCCTTGTCCTGAATCTTGACATTACACGTGCTCGTGCGTAGTTTCTCTCGTTTTGAAAATGGCTGATTTTTTTGAAGCGAAAGCGCAAATCTTATACGGCTGGTTTTAAGCTGCAAGTGATTTCTGCTGCCGAAGCAACGAACAACTCGGCTGCTTCACGTGAGTTTGGAGTCAGCGAAAAACTCGTCCGGGATTGGCGAAAGAAGAGCGAGGATTTGCAGCAGGTACCACGTACGAAGAAGGCGCTGCGTCACGGAACGGCCTCGTTTCCAAAATTGGAAAGCAACTTGAATGATTGGGTTGTGGACTGCAGAAAAAATGGCTATGCTGTGTCGCGAACTGCAATTCGTTTGCGAGCGCTGAAGTTGGCGAAAGACGAAGTATTTGTTTCTCCGGGCAGCACGTTTCGCGCATCATCCGGGTGGTGTACGCGATTTATGAACCGGCATGGATTGTGTCTGCAACAGCGAACTAAAATTGCCCAAAAACTGCCTTCCGACTTGGAAGAAAAAATTATGGATTTTCAACGGTATATAATCCGCAAAAAGCAGGAATTTCCTTTTGAACCGTCCCAAATTGGAAATATGGACGAAACCCCCATGAGTTTTGATCTCCCGGGAAATAGAACTGTGCATCAAAAGGGGGAGAAAACTATCCTGATAAAGACAACAGGCCATGAGAAAACCAATTTCACAGTTATGCTCTCCTGTCTAGCTGATGGGGGGAAGTTACCACCGCTCATCATTTTCAAGCGAAAAACTCTGCCAAAAAATGCGGTGTTTCCTTCTGGCGTGGTGATTGCGTCGACTGGCTCAAAACCATTTGGGATAGGAGGCCGGGAGCCTTGCATAAAAAGAAATCTCTCTTGGTGTGGGATATGTTCATTGCCCACCGACGATCTTCTGTTTATTGACAATGATGCCGACAGTGATTCAGAGGCCAATCTCTCTGACGATTCCGATGCCGCCGCCGATGTTTACGATGACGCGGTGTTGACGCAAGAGGGCTTCCGGGAACTTTTCGGTACATCCGACTCAGAATCCGAGTTTGAAGGGTTTTGAGAATGTGTATATATTTTTAATTGTTTTTCTTTTGTAAATAAATGTGCTTTTTATTTTTGAATTTGAAAATATTTCGCTATTTTTTTCCCGAGAGAAGGGGGGTCGACTTATACGCGGGTTTTGGATTTTTCCTGGGTTTTTGGTTTGAAATTGGGGGGGTCGACTTATATGGGAGATCGACTTATACGCGAGTATATACGGTATTCTGAACTTGTTATTCCCAAAAACGTGAGTGTAACGGCCACAAAAAAGGCTGGATGTACGGGGGAAACATTTAAGCTTTGGGTACGGAAAGTGTGGGGTGCCAATGAAGATGACGTCACACGTCTGCTCACCTAAAATTGCGTCCCTCTTCACAAGACAGTAGAGGCCTCATCAGCTCAAGCAGAGGTTAACACAAACTTAATCCTTATTTCTCCTGGCTGTACTAGCCTATTACAGCCTGCAGATGTGTGTTGGAACAGGTCATTTAAAGCAAAACTGAAAGAGCTGTGGGGGGGGGGGGTTAAACTTTGTAAGGAAGAAAGAACAGCAAAAGGAAACTTGAAACAGCTGTCTTGCCAGGATGTGCTGCGATGGGTGTCCATTGCATGGGTAGCAGTTCCCGAAGAGCTGATAATCAAATCGCTTAAGTGCTGCAGTTTATCCCTTAGCTTAGATGGTTCGCAGAATGGCGAACTGCATTCTGATCTTGCTAGCACTTTTTGTCCTCCTGCTGATTAACTTCAGCCAGAACTTTTGTATTTGTCTTTGATGGAGGATGACGCAGAAACTGACTTAGAGGAATTTTCTGACAAAGAAGACTAAATTTTAACATTTTCTTTTGATAATCTTTTTTAACTATGCAAGATTGGAGAAATTAAAAAAAATAAATTTTGCTTTCGTTAATGAAAAGTTATTTAATTTTTGATTCTACTAATTCTTGTTCCTAAATTAGTAAAACCCCTATAATTTTACTTTTTTACTAAGTTAAATTTAGCATCCTGTTTTCGGTAAAAAATGGCGCCACCATTCAATTTGTTATTACTGTTAAGATGATAGAAACATGTTTTTATTTATTGATGTTAAACGATATTTTTGTGAAAAATTTTCAAAAAATCTAGATTACCCCCCTCCCCCCTAAAATGTATGGATTCAGTCTTGAAAACGAGGGGGGGGAGTATTTTCAGGATTTTACGGTATGTGCAATATTTGTGAATAAACATATATGATTAACCGAGAAGCGCGAACCTGGAGTGTTAAAACTTTCCTCACTCCATATATCTGTTCTCACAGATTTGCGTTAGTAGATGAAAAATCTTTTTCTTATTGAAGAACTATTTGTCTTCATGTTCGGACAATAAAAGACATGTACTCTCCTTGCTACAAACTGAAGAGAGTCCTTCAAAAAAAGGGAGAGACTCAAAGGGGTATACAGGATGGTCAAGCAGAAATGATGCACTGCAAACAGTTCTCAGCAACTACGGGCACAATAAAAAAGACATTGAATACATTGTCAAATGAAACAAAGGCACTAGCAATGGGCATGTTAAAACAAATGGCAGACTTTGAAGTCATGTGCTCAATATATGCTGCCTCAGTTATCTTTAAAATTTTGTCCCTAATAACAATTCCTCTGCAATCCAAAATAATTAATTATAATATTGAACAAAAATATTGCCTAAAGCAAGAGTAAACTAAAATGAGAGGCGATTTGGAATGAGAGGAAGAGTTTGGAAGTACGTGATTTAAATTCCAGCCTTTGCTGATAAGAACAACATTGAACAATCACACCAGAGATGCAGAAAGCATAAAATGCTTATGGATGAAACAGCTACTCATGAAATAAAGAAAAGATGATTCTCTCAAGAGAATCTAAAATGGAAGTTTATTTTTTGGTTAGATCACTTACTAATCAACGTCCCATATTAGGTACGTTGTATACCAATACAACAAAATATCCATTTCAACGAAATACATTTTCAGTCCTGATTTAATTTCCATTTCATTGTTAAAATCTCATTACAATGAAATACATTTTCAGACCAGATTTTATTTCAGTTACATTGTTAAAATCTCATTACAACAAAATATCCGTTTCAATGAAATAAATTTTCACTCCTGATTTAATTTCCATTATATATTGTTAAACGTACCCGTTACAACGTACAAAATTTAGTCTCTCGAAGTTTGTTGTAACGAGATTTCACTGTATATTTGCAAATATTCTCACATGAAGGAATTTTAAAAATTGCCAAAACAAAAACGAAATAAATTCTTCCCATCAGTAAAAGAGTTGTGTGAATTTTATAACCTCAAGAGCGGACAAATAATAGAAGAACTTGAAATGCTTACAAATGTCTAGTGATTTCACATGAGATATGATCATTAAAAAAAATTGTGTGAATAATTTTTCTAAACTGTTGTAGTTACAGTGACGTTCATAAGTTACTGGCCAGATAAAAAAAATTTACATTTTGAGAGAAAATTATGCACAAATGAAATTTAATTGGCTGGAAAACAAGATGTAATGTGCAAATTAAGAGAGTTAATGTTGCAGTCCTACACTGGCAAATGAGAAACCGGACGATACTATAGGTAGAATACCAATATGTAACCAAATTTTAGATGAATTAACAAACCACATGAGAGACAGATTCTTTAATCATGGGGATATTCTCAGTAGCTTTGGTAGCTTGCTACCGCAAACGCAAGCAGATTGTATAGAAAATGAATGAAAACTACTTTGTTGCAATGAAAAAATGGAGAAAGAGAGTCAACGATTGCAGCAAAGAGGACATTATCTTCAATGCTTTAGACATCTGCGGGGAAAGTGAAGCTTTCCTCAGTGTTCAAAAACTGTTAAAAGTAAAGGCAATTTTACCAGTCACAATTGCAACAGCAGTGAGATCTTTTTCAACTCTAAGTCAGCTCAAATCCTACTTGAGAAATTCTACATCGGAAGACCGACTCGAAAAGCAAAATTACATCCATTCAAGAAACGAAAACTTGCTGTCCAAAGAGCTAGAATGAGATGGGAGAAAACATCTAACTTTTATGACAGCACCGCTTGTGAATGAGAATTAAATAGTTCCAGGAGTGGTTTAACATTAAAGCGCCTTTCGGATGATTTACCAGAACTGCAGGATATGCCTTCATCTTCTAGCAGCACAATAGTAGCAAACAAAATCCAGTAATTCTTAATTAATAACTATTAATAATTGGTTATTATCAAAATCTGCAAATAAATTAATGAAAAACTTCATCTCTTGCTCTCATGGTACATGATTGAAAGCAAAATAAGCATTGCATTACTAAAAAATTTTACCTAACCATTGTATAGTTTTACATATCTGCAGATAGTTTTGAGCTGTTTGCGCAGAAATTTTATATTTTTATCTTACTATGGTTTTTTATATGGTATTTCACTGCGTCTACGACATTCTAACAGGAATTTTTTTGGAGTTCATGATCATTTCAAAGTATAGCCATTTGTGTGAAACTACAAAAAATACTTAGGTGCTTTTTAACCAGAATATTCCATTTGGTACAAAGCACATAATAGCACCACTATGTGTGTGAAGAACTATGAAGTTTCCTCACATGCAATGGAACAATGTAAAATGCAGTACACCTCTCTTCTTTCTGAAGGCATTTTCCCACTTGAAGAGGTTGAATATATATGAAGCATGAAATTGAGAAAGTGGAGTAAGTGAATCATGTTGCAAAGCGGCTTGGTACAGTTCTTCGGAACCAAGTCAAAGAAGGCAAAGTAAAAGGTATAACTCTGGGAGGCAAACTTACTTAATAAGAAATAATTTCTGATTTATTTATTTATCCTAATATTAAAACAAGGGTTCGAATGTGCAAAGGAATAAAAATAATTATAGATTAAGAAATGTGTATCACTGGTGCATATCAAAATTTGCCAAAGAGAAACCATTTGAGACAGCCCTGGCTTCAGCAGTAAGGCCAATGGATACTGAACTGATGGCAAACGTGGAGAAGCTATTTAACAGTATTGCATATTTAATTGCTATTGAAGACTGCATTTGAAGACTTCCGAAAGTTATTGCGAGTTGCAAAGAAGAACCAGTCTGAAAATAGGTAAGACCTATCTAAATGACAAAGCAGTCAGACAGTTTGCTATATAATGCATTCATATTTGTTATGAAAGCATTTACTACAATATATTTTACCACAATAAAATAATTATTATTTGGTCAAAATCGGGTATTTATGAAAAATAGGAATCAGTAATAATTTTTTTTGACATAGATCCCATTAACATCCCATCATAAAATTTTGCATGGTAGTTTATGAAAGTACTGTCTATTTATAAAAGTGGTACTTTTTGAAAAAAAAAAAATTAAAAATTTGATTTGCATCAAAAAAAACTTTTTTTACTACAACCTATGGCATATTGCATGTCTCTTAAAAGAGCATTAAAAAGCTACAAAATAACACCTGTCCTACCTCTCTAATTCAATTTTGACAGCTTTTAGAGCAATTTAAAAATTGCTTGTTTGTAGTTTTTTCACGATTTTTTAAAACTTTACAAAGTCATACATAAAAACTATTCAAGATAAAAATTTGAACATTTATTTTTGTTATTCTTTGTGCCCACTATATGTGTTGTGCCAAATGTTATCAAAATCTGAGGGGGAGAGGTAAAATAGGTGTGTTAAGTTAACATGGAATGACCCTTTGCAATTTAAATAGAAGTAACAGAATTACATAAATAGATTGTATATTTTTACAAACTGATCATTTATATAGGATAAATGACCCTGCAATCCATTTGTGGGTCAGAAATTGTCATCAAAACATCTTTTTCTGTAATATGATCTGATCATAATCATCTTCAGAAGTCCAGTAAGTGTTCCCCTTTCCCTTTACAAATTTTACATGTTGCCCAGAATAGTCTTTTGACATCACTTGCCCTATATAATGATGCATAGTTTCCCTTTTTTGCTTGAAGAAGTAGGCGTATATTTAACTGAACCCATTGGCCATTACAAATCGGCAGCTTGAGTTCATTTGTAAGCTCATAGAAAGGTTCAGGATTGAAATTTTGACAAGTATAATCACTTGAAAGAGACATGCTTTTTATTTCCAATAAATCTTTGCTCGTAACTTTAGCATAATGCATATTAGGAATGGGTAAAATGTTTTCCCATATTTTATTATACTTTTGCATATTTTTTTCATGTCACAGTATACTGCCGTCATACGCATAGTTGCCGTAACTCTACTTTTTGTCGATTTTGAGTTATTGCGATTTTTGGGTACTATAGGCCATTACGCATGTGTGTACGAAAGGATATATTCGGTTGAAGCGTCCTTCCCACCTAAATCGATAGCCAGTTTTGCCGCAACTCCTCCAAAATGCAGTCGGACTCGGCATAAATGCCGCAAATCCAATCATAGGCATAAATGCCGCAACTCCGCACGCGTGGTGGAGTTACTGTGTTTACGCTTAGGAACGGACCAGAGACACGATGCGCGAAAGGGCCAGCGCGGAAGTTTCAGCTGGTGATGTTTACTTTGCAAGGTAGACTGTGGCACACCTTCATTTTATTTTAGTACGTGGACGTGTGATCTTGACCTATCTAGTGTGCCCGAGTGAATTATTGTTCAGCAGCAATAGTGCATACCTAAAAAAAAGTGCTCTTGGAGACTTCAAAAGTCAGGTGAGTTTATTTTTATTCTGTAATTCACTAAAAACTTACACTAAAGTTTGTGTATTTATTAGTGCAATATTGCAGTTACTAGTTTTAATTACGTAGACTAATTAGGTGGGACAACGGCTTTTAACAAGAGTCACCTTTTTAATGAGTTTTCTGTCTGTTAGGGTATAACAAATTGACCGCCACAATGGAAACCGATCCAGAGGAGCGGGAGGCAGTTAAATTGGATCAAGATGACAACAACAGTGCATCTTCACCAAAAGCGGGCCCGTCCCACATTAATACGAGTTCAAACCGCTCCATGCTAAATCCAAATTTTGTTTGCACTGATTCTTCGGATTCCAGTGATTGTGATCCGTTTGATTACTATATACGATTAACGGAAGCAAAGAAAAATAGGGCAAACGGCAGCAGCAGCACTGAACTGGGACAGTCCACTTCAAATACCGGTACTCCGAGCGTTAAGGAATCTGATGTATCCGAAAGTTTGACGAAGAGGGGTGCCACTAGAAAGAGAAAAATGTACAGCCAATCTGTAAATGACAGGAAAGAGGATCAACGGTCAAAGAAAGTTAAACAACATCAACTCAAAGCTAGTTGCGCTTGCACCTTTAAAGCTTGCGGTTCAAAAATTTCCAATGATCGAAGATACGTCTTAAATTCTGAATATTGGGCTATGAAACCGAATGAACAGCAGCTTTTTGTTTCGTCGTGTGTAACACAATCGGTAGTTAAAAGAAGGCGCGGCGAAAATGCTGATAAACGCAAGAGATCTGTTACATACGAGTTAAAAGATGAAAACGGAAAAGCTTGCCATGTGTGTAAAACATTCTTCCTTACAACTCTTGGTTATAGTGCTAAAAACGATAGAATCATTGTTAAGGTCCTGAACGGCGATAAAGTTTTTGGTAACTATGTGACTGCTGATAAAAGAGGTCGGTATGAAAGAGACAAAACAACCAGAGATCTTATAAATAAACACATAGAATCTTTTTCGCCTAGCGTGTCTCATTACCGTAGGGAGCACGCTCAGAACAAAAGATATTTGCCAAACGACGTAACGGTCACTGATATGCATGCGGATTTTGTTGAAAAGTATCCAAATATTACGTGTTCGTATGATTTGTACCGAAAATGTGTCAAAGCTTTGAATATTTCGTTTACCAAACTTGGTCATGAAGAGTGCGATCATTGCGAAATTTTTAAGCTACATGACCCTCTGCATACAGAGGATTCTTTGTCAAGTGACTGTACTTCTTGTATTGAATGGAAAAAACATATTGAGAAAGCAACAGCAGCGCGAGAAAAATATCGCGCCGACAGCCAAACTACTTCCGCCGAGACCTTGTACGTTTCTGCTGATCTAGAAAAAGTAATTATGTTACCGCGAATTGACATGTTTAAAAAGGTATTATTTTGTCCAAGAATCGATGTATTTAATGAGACTTTCGCTCCGTTAGGCGATAAGCCGCAGGTACCCCCTTTTGCCTGCCTATGGCATGAATGCACTTCTGGGCGCAAAAAAGAAGATCTTGTAAGTGCTTTCCATTCGTTTTTTGTTTGTCACAGGGACATACTTTATTTAGTTATCTGGCTGGATAATTGCGCCGGTCAAAATAAAAATTGGACTCTCATTTCGTACATCGTAAAAATAGTTAACTCCAACGAAATAGCTGCAAACTCTATTACCTTACGTTATTTTGAGCCTGGCCATACTTTCATGGCGGCTGATAGTTTTCACCACCAGGTCGAACTATCACTGAAACGTCAAAAAAAAACCTACGACTTTTCGGATTTCGTTAAAGCTGTCGGTGAAGCCAATTCTGGCAAAGTTAAGGTGAAAGAGATGGGTCAAAGCGATTTTTTGGAATGGAAAGATGAGTCATCACAATACAAAATAAGTCGGGCCAAGCCAAGGCCCTACTTAAAAGATATCGTCGAAATTGTTGCGGAGAGGGGACAGCAAAACGTTAAATATAAAACTGACTTTTCAGAAAAGGAGTACATTCCACTCAATTTCCTTTCAGTAAAGGCACAAAAATACAAGGGCATGCCGCAATCAATTTCCGAAGCACGGGGCATTTCAGCTGAAAGAAAAGAAGGAATTTTAAAAACCTTGCTCCCCCTCATGCCAGAAAACAGACGGCTATTTTGGGAAAATCTTCCAGTGAATAACAAGGCTGCAGATCTCCGCAGCAATGTCGACGATGGCTAGAAAAATGTCATTTAATCAATGTTATTTAAGTTGTAATCCTGACAGCTCTATAGTTTTGTCAATTTTTGTATAAATATCTCCTTTGAATGGTATTTAAATTGTAATACTGAAAGCACTATACTTTTGTAAATTTTTGGATAAATATGTCATTCGAAAAATGGTATTTAACATGCAAATTTTTACAACCAGACACGTTACTGACCTGGTATCAACTTGTGAATAACAAGTAAGACTTTTTGTTTTGTTTTTGATGTAATAAAACTTATTTGGCTGGTGTTAAAGGTTCATTTTTAATTTAATTCATCCTTTTTATTTACAAAGCAAAAGTTAAATAACAAATATAAAGTACAATTTCACTGAATGGTGTTTCAAATCGTAACTTTGTAGCTGAAATCACGCTAAAGAAGGGAGTTGCGGCATTTCTGCTGCTCCAGAATGAAGTCGTATACTACGCATAAAAGCCGTAACTGCCATTTTAGCCCCAAATTTTGGAAAATCGTCCAATTTAACGATCTTATGTCAAAGAGCATCCAAAATACCTCCTAGTAACATAATCACCAAAAGAGTTGTCGCAATTTAAATTGGTGGCCCAAGCGAAAGAAACTAAATCGCCCTTCCTGAACATTTACCTAAAGTGGAGTTACGGCAACTATGATTATGACGGCAGTATAATAAACTGTATTTTTTTCATATTTTGGTTTGGCCGCACACAAAAAATTTGCTCTTCTTTGGACAATACTGCTGTTGATACAGCTCTTTTAACCATCCCACCAACCGCACCCTTACCATGACTCATGGAGAAAAACTCAAAAGTGATATTTCTTTTCAGATGGGTGAGAGCACAAAGCAAGTACTTTTCCTTACATTGGCTTGATGCTCCATCAGAAAAAAATACTATCTCATGTTGTTTATGTCCAGCTTCTAGTTCCTGACTTATCATTTTCAAAAATGTCATTACAGCATATTTATCATAGGACAGATAATCAGACCCAACAACAAAGGAGTGTTAATTACATCTGAATAATAATTTCAGATTTAAAAAAAAACTTTAACCACAACAAGAAACAATCTAAATTTGTTTATATATATATATATATAGAATGTCTTTACAGTTACCCAGAGTTTAATAATGCCATAAAAAAGTGCAATGTAATTCCGTTATTATTAATTTTACCATTAATTAAAAACATATCACTTTTTTTTATCACTTTACTTCTTCAGTGTGCCACTAAGAAAAAACAGAATATCTAGTTTTTAACTATATTATTCTTAGAATAAAGAAAACTTTAATATCATTATAATTTATTACTAAGTATAATTAGAACGTATATTAATTTCAACAATATTTCTACTAAGAATAATCTCTTTAGTATTGAGCAGATTACAAACAAATAAAAATTAAGCATATTTTATTATTCATGAGCTTAAACTGTTTGCTCAATATGTATTTATATAAAGAGAACTATTCTGGATGCCTGTTTGAACTTGTCTCTCTGGAATTATTAAAACAGTAAATGTAAAAAAATTTACTAATGAATGAAAAGTGTATACTTTTTGCTACAAAACGCCAAAGTTTGATAAAAATCTGAGCTATTTTAGTTTTTGCTATTTATGTCCTGTTTTTCAAAGCCCAGGATTTATGCTATGGTATTGTATCAGATGATAAGCAGCATGACAAAGGTGCAATTGTACTTTATAACAGTTTAGTACTTATGTATAAGAAAAATTATCGATTCAGATTGAAACACTTCATTATTAGAGTTATGGACCTTCTAGTCAAGAATTGTTTTGTATTGGGTAATCTTGTATATAATAAGTCCGATTATGGATGCTATGCTGACTGGTCCTTTTTTTTTTTTTTTTTTTTTTTGAAACGTCCCATGGAAAAGGACCTGCTGATAGTGTTGGTGCAGACTTAAAACGGACCATTCACACAGAAAAACCCTTCAAAGGCAGGTAGTCATCAATGATGCCATTGAATTTTATGAAGTGATTAAAAATCACAGTAAAAAGATTTGTGTGCTCTTTTTTTCTGAAACGGAAAACAATAATCGACATCAAGTTCTTGAACATCGATGGGAAATAATTGTAAAACCAATTCCAAGAACATTACATTACGTTGAGGTTTTAAACAAGAAACAATGAACAACCTGTTGCCTTGAAAATCAGTTTCTAGGTAACAGGACTGAAGAATGATGGAGTCATTTGTAACACGTTTTAGCTGTAATTAAAAATCCTTTTGAAGTTATAATGAAATTGAAATTCATTTTGATGATTCAAACAAAGGATTTTGAAGAGCAAGTTTGCACACAGACAGACAAAAGTGGGAAATTTGTGACAGCCTGGCATGATGACATCAGATTAGATTTCTTAAACAGCTGTCAGGTTCATGTCTAGAGATGAGCAATGTTGTTCTTTTTTGAAGATTCGTTCATCAGAGGATCGCTTGTGCCTTTGACCCATACACTGAACTCTCTCATATAAAATTTGCAGCCAGTATCTCTGCGAGATTTACTCACATACACCTACACAAAGTTACTGACCGAATTGGAAAACTCCTTGAAAAACACAACATCAAGACCATTTTCAAGCCCACCACTCAACTTAGGAATTGTTATCGCCCGGTGAAAGACCCCCGTGACCCTTTCTCCACATCTGGAGTTTACAAAATTCCGTGCTCCTGTGGATCAGTTTATGTCGGAACTACGAAGCGCAGCATCAAGACACGCCTTTCTGAGCATGTTCGTCATTGCCGTTTAGGAAACTATGATAAGTCAGCCGTAGCCGAACACAGCCAACAAGAAGGAGTCCACAACATCAAATTTAAAGACACAGAAATCTTGGCTACAACATCTCATTACTTTGCCCGTCTTCATCGCGAAGCTATAGAAACTTTCAAACACCCCTTTAATTTCAACAGAAAAGAGGAGAATTTCAATTTACCAAAAACATGGCACCCTGCCCTTAGATCCGCTCGCCACAACAGTCTAAAACATACTGTGGTCCCATCCAATCGGAAACCGGTAGCCACCACGCCTTGTGAATCCCACCCAATCAGGTACCAGGATCACCCAGCGGCTTGAATCTCATCCAATCAGGAACCTTATTCCACCAGCGGCTTGAGAACGCCTCCCAATCAGGACCAGCAGCAGTTTGCTTAAATACCATAAATACCAGAGCCACCGAAGCCAGGAACCAGTCTCACCAAACTCAAACCACTGATGATGGCTGCAGTAAAGCAAGCGGAAACGTCTGGAATTTCTACTCCAATTAGTCCATGGCCAATAAGCCCGTAAATGTTATCTCCTCATATTGACGCCGGCCGTGAAAGCCTCAAACAGTATTTAATGCAGAAGTACTTTTCCTAAAAAAGTCTAATGAAACAAGCATTTCATTTATATTTCCAGAAAAGGAAGATAGAAGCTGGGTTTGTAATTCCCAGATAATTCAATTATTACCTGAACCAAAATCTGATGCTAGGAAACTTAATTACGCCTTTTCAAACCAAATTTGTGATACTTATGAGTGAGATTTTTAATGAAAAATGATTTTCAGGATTTTATTTACATTATTTTGACTAAAAATCAATTTGTTTCACAAAAGGAAATAAAGTCCCCTCCACAACAGTCCTCTCGGCAACAGGTAAAGATTTTTTTTTTAAATCCTTGTGAGTTTATAACAAAAGTTGAAAGTTTTTTGTACACAGTTTTTGAATAGTTAGATACTGTTTATTTACCATAAAAAATATAGAAATAGTGTTAAATTAAAATTAGAGCAGAGATTTGTGTCGAAAAATGAACTTTCAAAAATGTGATATTTTGCTGTCCCCCCCCCACAACATTACTTTTATAATTTTTTAAAATTTCAAATTGATAGAGAATTCTAATTTGAGTGCTCTTACATGTTAATCTCATTGAATATATTCAGAAAAAAAATTAAAGGCATTAAATAATTTAAATTTTTTTTGTTAAAAAGCGAAAAAAAAGGCTGAAATGTCCCTTGTGCGACATTGTACTTACCATGGAATCGCTCATAAGGAACAATTGGATAAATCAAAAAAATTAATTGAGCAGACAATGTATTTCAATTGTTTTAGTTCTGATTCAGATCAAATCAATATTACTCCATTCCTTGCATTGAAAGAAATGTATTAAATAGAGTGTAATGAAATTTTGAAAGGCAGCTCTTTTCCATCACAAAAAGCACTTTGGCCATCTAATTTGGAGAGGCAAAATGTAAAGCTTGCCCTAGCTGCTTTGAATTCTAATGTCAGTAATGCTCTAAATTTTCTTGGATCCTCCCATAATATTTTTAACTATTCTAGCACTGCCATGTTCATTGAATTTGTGCCTACTTGATTAAAAATCCTTAATGTAAGGACTCCAAACAAAGGATTAAATCTAAGAGACGAGATGTAAGTAACACAGGTAAGTTTGCTAGAGAAACACATCCTGCCCTTTTACTAACTAGGTACTACATGCATGATTGAGCTCACAAGATATGTTAAATGTCTGAACTCAATATGACATACTTATTACCTGGTAAAATACGAACAGATGAATTGGAGTGTTCTGTCCCCCAAAACTGGGTTTTGGAGACTTATTTTGAAAAATTTTCTCATGATCCCTCATTTTTGCTGAAAAATGACTTATGACCCCATGTCCCCCCTCCAAAACTAAAAATGGACCCGTCCTTGACTGCATGCAATTTTCAGTGAAGTATGAGAAGACAAGTTTGATTGGGAAGTCTCCAAAAATGAGATTTTAATTAATAAGTTAATTAATCATGGAAATTCAGTTAAAAGGAAATTTTAAATAAGTCAGTTCCTTCAGTGTACTAAGTTTGACAGTAGTTTTTTACAAAAAAAAATCATATTTACCTAGCATATAAAATAGGAAAAACTCAGCAAAAAACAGCCGCACAAGAAAAAAGTTGACTAGTTGCTTCATGAAAAATAACTTTTATGTAATTTTTTATAAATCACATAATCAATTCAAGGACAAAAAACATTTTAATATTTTTCATTTTTAAGCATTTAAAAATGAAACTTTTTATTTCCAAGCTATCAAGAATTGTTCCTTCTTGAAGCACTTTTGGGACATTAAAAATAGCTACTATGAAATTTTTTTTTTTTTTTTTTTTTTCATTTAATGCAGAAAAAAGTTTGATTTTCGAATTTTTGAGATTATATTTCATAAAAATTCGGAAAATTTAAGAGATACTGTTACTGTCCAATGCAAAAATTTAGGTTTCAGTCTTCTTAAAATGAAGTTTAATATGTCGCTACTTATCCTTATCAATTTTAATTTTGAACCAATTTAAATAATTTGAATCAACTCATGAGAAATGTAGGAAAATGTTTGACAATATCACAGTAAATATCATTTACTTTATGCATTTTGAGAATTATCATTACCTGGAACACTTGAACCATTTTCAGAGTTCTCCAGTAAACCAATCAAAACAAAGCGCTTATTTGCTCATCAAACGTTGCTGAAATTTCTATTAAAAGATTTCTTTTAAAACAAGCCATTAACGGCGATCAAAACTCTCATTTAAATGAAAAATAACCCTTAACATAATAAAAAGTAACCCATTAAAAATTAAAATTATCTCCCAAAACAGACACTAACCTATTGAAAAAAAAAATGTTTCCCCCCCCCCCCCCCAAAAAAAAGCATGAGGAGCAAAGTGGCAACAGCAACAGAATTTTTTTTTTTTTTTTTTCTTTTCGCCCTTTGGCATGCTCTACTTCCAAGCTATGATAATTCCCTCAAAATATAAAAAATAATTTCAAAAAAAGAAATACCTGTAGAGTCCGTGTTCTCTAAGAATTTTTATTAAATTCGAATACTCAATGTGAGGTGGGTAATGATCTGTTAAATAAGAATCTAGATCCTTCGGCCTCTTACATAAATCTCGTACAACTTTCATTGATCTGTAATTCGTAGGACGAGCTACTTCACCAAATATCCTTGCACTTAGTCGAGCCATTCTGCGAGCATAATTCGACATTCCAGGCACAAAATTCATAATTTAATCAATTTTTCTTTATCGTCTTGGAAAAGATTTTACTACAAAGAAAACAACGCCATTCCTTTTTACATTACATTACATTTCGCGCAAATTTGCACTAAAAAGTGAGAAATATAAATAGCAGGACTCTCCTTTTCGATACAAGACTTCTAAAACTGTTGGAAGAACATAAACATGAAAACGTAACATTTATTAGAAAGAAAATGAATCAAAACAACTGTGATAACTTTCGAGAAGAAGATGGCATCCCAAAAATAAAAGCAAATAAACTAACTATATCACGTGAGTTTTGAACGTCGTGCCGTGGAATCACAAAGAGCATTCAAAATAATAAAATGGGTTGATGAAAGCCTTCGCACATGGAACAAAAAAGCTCATAACGCGTTTTTTATTTTCGATTCCGAGTCACAACTGACTACAACTGTATTTTTGTCGAGGACTGCATACTAAGTGCCTTGCCTCCATTATTTTTTTATACCGATAGATGGCAGCACCATCACCGGATCGAACAGTTAATGAGAATTTAGAACTAGATCAGGAGCTAATAGCTAACTAGTGCTAGCACCCCCAGAGGTATCGTTTCACTTGGAGGACATTGAGACCACGAGCATATTTAACGTCGCCCAGTCCCCTTTAATGACGACGGTGGATCTTCGACCATCGAGGTTCGAACACAGGACCCTCCGGCCCCGAATCCGACACTCTACCGATCGGGCTACCACGACCCCGCGTTTTTTATTAATACACCTTAAAACTTTCTAACAGATGCTAGCTTCAGCAGAAAAATTAGCGCTTTCGATGGATACATAATTTTAATATGTGCATGTATTTTTTCACCCCATATTGAGACCTTTACGCGAAAATTGGAACTTAAATTGGAATAAAAAAGGAACTATCAATTGGTTTTTTCGAACTGTTCTGTAAACCTTCCCAGTACCAAAAAAAAAAACAAACAAACGGTGAAAGTTTCAGTCAAATCTGCCGGGTAGTTTCTTAGATTTTAGGGAACACACACACACATTTACCAACATCCATTTTTATATATATAGATAGATATAGAAGAAAGTAAAAATCGATCGGGGTCAGTCTTTGAGCTCCATCCCTTACCCTAACGTCAATAAATAGGGCCTAGAATTGCGTTTTTAAGTCTTCAATTTCTAGAAATTTCTATTTAAATCTCTGCCCCCCCCCCCCCAACATCAGAAAGGAAAGTTTAAAATTGAGTTTTTAAAACTACAAGTTTCAAAATTTTTCCAAAGGGGAGCCCCAGGACTCCCACCTTCCTTCCCTATCTAATCTTTTTTTTTTTTTTTTTTTCTAACGTGTTCCCCTTCCCCCAGACTTTATTCGGCAAACTGAAAATTTTCCCCTCTCTGAAAATTTAATTTCGGGGTTCCCCCATGCTTATTTGATGATTCGAATACACATTTTTTTGGGTTTGTTACGATTCGGCGCGGCTGTTTCGGGGCCAGATTTTTGAATTCTGAACTTTATGAATTTCAGAAATATTAGTTCAAAGAAGAAAAAAGATTTCTGGAAGAATTATGAGAATTTGACGAATGGGCACCCATATGCAAAATTTTAAGAGGGGGGGGGGCTCAGATATTTTCCCCATGGTTTAGCAAGATATTTTCTCCATAGAAACCGGTTTCAGTACATTTTAGAGTTATTAAAGTTTGACCGTTTAATTAATTATTCATTAATGGTTGGAGAAGAAATTTTTTTACATTTTTTCAAAGAAAAAAGTACTAAAAGCAAGAAAGTTTTAATTTCTAAGGGGGGCTTGAGTCCCCCCCCCCTGCCCCTATACGGGCGCTCTTGATTTGGTGTTCTAGAAACTAGCTAAAATTTATTTCAAAAATTACGCTGGGGGGGGGGGAGAGGGGGCATATGTGATCCACGTATGTTTTACTGCGATAACATAGAGGAAAATATCTTAAAAAATTAGTAAATAATGGTAGTACCAATCCTACCTCTTTGTTATTTTTTTTTTAATTAATCCTGAGCCGTTTTGTGTTTCTGTGGTGATTACTTCTTTGCTGTAGCAGATATTGGAAATAATTTCATCGGTCTTTCTCGCGTGAAAACAGTTTCAAAAAGCTCGTCTTAACTATTTCGAACCCATGTATGGACATCAAGGTAAATTTAGAGTAATGTTTGATTTTTTTTACTGACAAAAAATTATTTGTTTTTGAAAGTTGGTTCTAAACACCATAATTTTTCGGTAATCAATTTATACATTTTTTGCAAATTACTTTTTTTTAAAGTTTTATTATTATTATTATTATTATTATTATTATTATTATTATTATTATTATTATTGCTTTTTTTGTTACTAAATAGTTAGTCGACAATTTAGTGCTATAGAACTGTTACAGGAAATAAAAAAACACAAAATATTTTATTTTAATAAATAAAATAAGTTTAAAATATTTTTTATTCATTATATTAGTCTTTATGAAATTTAAAAGCAATATATAATGATAATCTTTACATAATAAATATTATTTGTTCCTTGTAGTCTTATAAGCTTTTTCTTGTATATCCTGTGTTTAAAGCACGCCATACAACTTAAAACTTTATAGAGACAAGGGTTACGGGTGATTTTCTCAACACGTTAACTTTTGCCAATGACAAATATAAAAAATTCATTTTATTATTAGTTGACAGTTTTTAATTTTTATGCAAAGAAAATATATATAAGTAAGTGCACAAATCAGTGATCAGCAACGAAAAAAATTCAATTTAAATTTAATTAGTTTTAAATTTAAATTTCATAGAAAAATGGCAATACTGTCTCCTAACTTATGTACTTCGAAAAATTATGAAGATGTTTTTAAACTTTTATTTTATCAACTAATAATTTTTTAAAAAATACATCTTTAAAAATATTACTTCATAAAACTTTTTAGAAAATTTAGAAAACAAGAAATATCTAGAATTTTGAAGCAATATTTGGCATATTTGTATGCAGACAATTTCGATTTTTGAACAGGTTGTTTTGAAATGGGTCGTGCAGAAGAGTTCCATTCCACATTTTTTTCATAGTATTTCGGTTCATATCAAAATTTAGAGAAAAATTAATTCTAACGAAACACCAACTTAGTAGTTTAATACCGATGTAATAATCACCACAAAAACCATTGCTAGGGGCAGTGTTGGGCATTAATCAACTAAATCCTCTATCGACTAAAGTAATCTGACTCCCATTTAGTTCAGACTAATATTTTAAAAATTTAATTCAATTGCAGACGAAGATTAACGTTAGTTTAAACTAACTCGTTAGTTGACTAAAAAAACTAATTTAGTTCAGATTGATTTAGTTCAGATTAAATTAATCAGATTGAATTTAGTCAAACTAATTTAATCAGATTGATTTAGTCAACTAAAGTAATCAGATTAAATTTCGTCAGATTAAAATTTATACTAAATCTAATCAGATTGAAAAATATCTACACTGTTAAAACTACAGATTGCGTTTGGGATTCTTTAAGGGGTTCCTTTCTCTTCTCCCCCCCCCCAATGAATATTAAGTAGCTCCTAATGTGTTACGGGGGGATATTGGGGGTGGGGGGCTGCCCCCCTTACCGATTTAAGACCTTAAAAAATCAATAATATTTAAAAACACCCCCTTTGGAGTGACGCAGTTTGCGACATGACCCACACTCCCGAACCCCCCATTTGGTACACAATACTGCTTTTGGTCTTCCTTATCTTTATCTTCTTTATCTTTACTAATAATAAAGCTGAAAGTCTCTCTGTCGGGAGGATGTCTGTAGGATGTCTGGATCTCTGTGACGCGCATAGCGCCTAGACCGTTCAGCCGATTTTCATGAAATTTGGCACAAAGTTAGTTTGTAGCATGGGGGTGTACACCTCGAAGCGATTTTTCGAAAATTCAATTTTATGAATTTCCTTTTAAAATTTTAAGGCCTTTTTCACATAATCTTTACTAATAATAAAGCTGAAATTCTCTCTGTCCGGAGGATGTCTGGATGTCTGTAGGATGTTTGGATGTCTGGATCTCTGTGACGCGCATAGCGCCTAGACCGTTCGGCTGATTTTCATGAAATTTGGCACAAAGTTAGTTTGTTGCATAGTGGTGTGCACCTCGAAGCGATTTTTCGAAAATTCGATTTTGTTCTTTTTCTATTCCAATTTTAAGTCCATTTTTCACAGAAATTTAATAAAATGGGAAATAATTTGTTCTGAAAATTATCTTTCTTTATCTTTCTTTTCTTTACTTCTTTATCTTTCTCCTTTTCTTTTCTTTTTAAATAACAAACCTGAAAGTCTCTCTGTATGGATGTTTGGATCTCTGTGACGCGCATAGCGCCTAGACCGTTCAGCCGATTTTCATGAAATTTGACACACAATTAGTTTGAAGCATGGGGGTGTGCACCTCGAAGCGATTTTTCGAAAATTCCATTTTATTAATTTTCTATTAAAATTTTAAGCCCTTTTTCACAATCTTTAATTATAATAAAGCTGAAATTCTCTCTGTCCGGAGGATGTCTTGATGTCTGGATCTCTGTGACGCGCATAGCACCTAGACCGTTCGGCCGATATTCATGAAATTTGGCACACAGTTAGTTTGTTGCATAGTGGTGTGCACCTCGAAGCGATTTTTCGAAAATTCGATTTTGTTCTTTTTCTATTCCAATTTCAAGCCCATTTTTCACAGAAATTTAATAAAATGGGAAAGAATTTGTTCTGAAAATTATCTTTCTTTATCTTTCTTTTCTTTACTTCTTTATCTTTCTCCTTTTCCTTTCTTTTTAAATAACAAACCTGAAAGTCTCTCTGTATGGATGTTTGGATCTCTGTGACGCGCATAGCGCCTAGACCGTTCAGCCGATTTTCATGAAATTTGACACACAATTAGTTTGAAGCATGAGGGTGTGCACCTCGAAGCGATTTTTCGAAAATTCGATTTTATTAATTTTTTATTAAAATTTTAAGCCCTTTTTCACATAATCTTTACTAATAATAAAGCTGAAAGTCACTTTGTCTGGAGGATGTCTGGATGTCTGAATCTCTGTGACGCGCATAGCGCTTAGACTGTTCGGCCGATTTTCATGAAATTTGGCAAAGTTAGTTTGTATCATGGGGGTGTGCACCTCGAAGCGATTTTTCGAAAATTCGATGTGGTTATTTTTCTATTCCGATTTTAGGAACAAAATTATCATAAGATGGACGAGATTACCATAACGTGGAACCATAACATGAGCATAAGCCAATTGGCGATAAAATTCACCATACATTATTTGTAAATATACAGGCGGACCAAAAGACCTTTTAATTTTCTATTACGGGCAAAGCCGTGCGGGTACCACTAGTACTGGAATAAAGGCTTGATTTTTTTCATATCCAGATAGCCGATGCCTATTCCCTATTGCAGTTACTTATATGAGGGGATGCCCCCCTCTCAAAAAGAAATTCACTCCACTCAAATTATGGGGGGTGGTTAAAAACGCGAAAATTTTCCAAAAACAAACCTTAAAATTTTGAAGTCTGCGCCACCCGCCCCACTAATTCCCCCCCCCCCTGTAGGCCACACCACTTCTGATCTTATTCGAATAAAATGCTTGAATTTTTTTATCCAGATGGCCGATGCTTGTTCTGTTTCAAAGTAACTTACTTAAGGGGATACCCCCCTTAGATTGAACCCCCCTCAAATTACGGGGGAAGGGGGCTCCCCCCAAAAAAACATAAGTACAAATTTTTTTCAAAAACAAGCGCTTAAAATTTTAAGTTTGAACCAACCTCTCCACTGACCACGCCCCCCCCCCCGTAGACCACACTGCTTCTGGTTTTATTGGAATAAAATGCTTGAATTTTTTAAATCCAGATGGCTGATGCATGGTCTGTTTCTGAGTAACTTACGTAAGGGGATACCCCTCCTTAAATAAGAAAGTCCCTCATATTCTGGGGGGCTCCCCCACCTTCAAAAAACCTATTAAAACACGAAAATTTTTCAAAAACAAACCTTACAAATTTGAAGTCGGCGCCACGGACCCCGTTAGTCTGGATCACCGGATAATCCGGCTCGATCGATTTGACCGATTTCCCTTTACATTTAAAGAGCGATCGTCAAAATTCCATAATAATTATTTATTTAACCCTCTCACGGGCAAGACCGTGTTATGTCGTTGATTGAGTTCCCTTTTCTTCGCAATGCAACTTTTGAATCAATTTGTTTTACTCGATAGGGAAAAAATTGAACTGTCACAGGAGAAGATTACAGACTTTGTAATAACAAAGTAGACATGTTTACTGTTTATTTGTAATTCTATGTGTTTCCTTTTAAGGTGATTTTCAGTGAGTATGTTTTATTTTGTTTTGTTTTTTCATTCTCCGGATTTTCGATATTCCAGATTGGGTCGGATTCCAATTAATTCAAATTATCGAGATTCTACTGTAATGCCCCCCCCCCCCCAAAAAAAAAAAAAAATTCAAAAAGATTATTACATTTTCTCATGGTTTCGATATTTTTTTGTATTTTTCAAGCAAACGTTCAAAATTTTCCCCGCCATGTGGGGGGGTGGAGCGGGTCCTGACCTTCATGACCCCTCTTTGTATCTGCAATTGACATACACTTGCACATAAAAATATACATATGTACACCAATATACTCGGGATAACAAGTTACACTTATATACTCGTATATACACGTATTTACTTGTGTTTGCACGTACTTTGATGTACATACACGTGGCAAATACAAAATTAGTGTGTAAACGTATATACTCGGATTAACACGTTTACATACGTGTATACACGCACATACTCGTATATACACGTACTTACTCGTATATACACGCATTAACTCGTGTATGCATCATAAATATGTATTTTAACTTACAAATACAAATGTACGTCTGTACACGAGTATACTCGGGTTAAACAAGTATCTACACGCATATTCTCGTCTGTACACGTACATACTCGAAAATACAAGTATTTTTTCTTATATGCACGCATGAATATATATATACACGTTTAAAAGCTAATTTACCTCTGTACACGAGTACACTTGGGGTAACACGTATCTATACGCATATTCTCGTGTGTACAAGTACACACTCGTATATACACGTATTTACTCGTGTAAAAATGCATAAATATGCATATATGCGTAGAAATACTAATGTACCATTGTACACGAGTATACTCAGATTAAACACGTATCTTTACGTCTTTTCTCGTGTGGAATAGCACTTACTCGTTTGTACACGTAATTTCTCGTATATGCATGCATAAATATGTATATAAACGTTTAAATACAAATTTACCTTTGTACGCGAGTTTAGTCGGGTTAACACGTATCCATACACAAATTCTAGTATGTACACGAACATACTCGTATATACAAGTATTTACTCGTGTTTGCACACATAAATAAGTATACAGGATGTATCAGTACAGCGTTTACATACTTTCAGGGCAGATACAGTGCATCTAGACGCGATAGTGACGACACAAAGCGTAAGACAGGGCACGATTAAGAGGAGAAAACATGTTTATTATTTTTAATGCAGAAAAAATACTGGTAAGATTTGTCTGGTGCATACAGCAGATGTTGCTACGTAAACCGAAGCATCAGATGACGGTGCATGCGCACACGTGGTTTTTGTTCCACCAGGAAGTCTGGGACCCGCCCGGTATTTTTGCTAAATTTCGATATTACGGGCGGGGTCGTAATTTCGAACACCTTCTTTGATGATGATCGTTGGCCCCTTAATTTTCTTTTTCCTTAGTTTTTTGCTGTACTAAAGATTCTGAACATGTTCTCTTTTCTTATTCGTGTTTTGTCTTTTTGGTGATTGGTGTTGTCACTACCGCGCCAGGAAAGTGTTTCCGACCATGCATTGCTGTGTGTTTCCCCCCGTCTAGGTGTACTCTATCTGCCCTGAAAGTCTGTAAGCGCTGTACTGATAAACATTGTGTACACTTAGAAGTTTGAATATAAATCCGTGCACTAGTAGACTCGGGAAATACGTATTTATACGTAAAATTTCGTGTTTACACTTACGAACTCGTATATACACGTATTTACTTCTGTTTGCGCGTAGAGATACAAAATTCCTGTAGACACGAATATACTCAGGTTAACACGTACAGCTCCGTATATACACGTACACACTCGTATATACACGTACTTACTCGTATATACACGTACTAACTCGTGTATGCACGCATAAATATGTATTTTAACCAAAAATACAAATGTACCTCTCTACTCGAGTATACTCGGGTTAAACACGTATCTATACGCATATTCTTGTGTGTGCACGTACATACTCGTATATACTTGTATTTTCTCATGTATGCACGCATAAAAATGTATATGCAATCTTAAATACAAATGTACCTCTACACACGAGTATACTCGGTGTAACATTTATCTATACGCATATTCTCGTGTAAATACAACGACCTCTACACACGAGTATACTCGGTGTAACATTTATCTATACGCATATACTCGTGTGAATACGTACATACTCGTATTCTCTTATATGCACGCATAAATATGTATATACAAAGCAAATTTCTCTGTACACGAGTATATTCGGGGTAACAAGTATCTATACACATATTCTCTCGTGTGTTCACGTACATACTCGTTTATACACGCATTTATTTATGTATAAGCGCACAAATATGCATATACACATAGAAATACAAATGTACCATTGTACACGAGTATACTCGGGCTAAAAAAAGAACCTAGAAATCTATTCTCGCTTGTACACGAACTTACTCGAATATACACGTATTTTCTCGTATATGCATGCACAAATATGTATATATACCTTTAAATACAAATTTACCTCTGTTCACGAGTATACTCGGATTAACACGTATCCATACGTATATTCCTTTGTGTACACGTATATACTCGTGTATACATGTATTTACTCGTGTATGCACAAATAAATTTGTACATACACTTAGAAATTAAACATATCTCCGTGCACGAATATACTCGGGATAACACGTATTTATTCGTATAAACTCGTGTTTACAAATATGTATCGTATATACACATATTTACTTGTGTTCACACGTACTTGTAGGTATATACACGTAGAAATACAAAATTCCTGTATACACGAATATCGTCGAGTCAACACGTATATACACGTATATGCACAAAAATACTCGTATATACACGTACTTACTCGTATATACACGTATAACTCGTGTATGCACATATAAATATGTATTTTAACGTACAAGTACAAATGTACCTCTGTACACGAGTATACTGGGGTTAAACACGTATCTATACGCATATTCTTGTGCGTACATGAACATACTCGTATATACTTGTCTTTTCTCGTATGTGCACGCATAAAAGTGCATGTACTAGATTAAATACGAATTCACCTCTGTGCACGAGTATACTCGGGTTAACACGCATCTATATGCATATTCTCGTGTGTACTCGAACATACTTGTATATACACGTACTTTCTCGTATATGCACGTTTAAATATGTATATAAACGTAGAAATACAAATGTACCTCTCTACACGAGTATACTCGGGGTAACACATATCTATACGCATATTCTCATGTGTACACGTATATACACGTATCTTCGCTTGTGTGCACGCATAAATATGTATATACACAATTAAAAACAAATTTACCTCTGTACACGAATATACTCGGGGTAACACGTATCTATACGCATAATCGTGTGTACACGTACATACTCGTATATACACGTATTTACTCGCTTATAAACGCATAAATATGCACATACACGTAGAAATACAAATGTGCCATGTTACACGAGTATACTCGGGTTAAACACGTATCTATAAGACTATTATCATGTGTGCACGTACTTACTCGTATATGCACGTTATTTTCTCGTATATGCATGCATCGATATGTAAATACACGTTTAAATAGAAATTTACCTCTGTACACGAGTATACTCGGGGTAACACGTATGTATAAGTATATTCTCGAGTGTACATGAACATACTTGTATATACACGTACCTTCTCGTATATGCACGCTTAAATATGTATATAAACGTAGAAATACAAATGTACCTCTTTACACGAGTATACTCGGAGTAACACGTATCTATACGCATATTCTCATGTGTACACGTATATACACGTATCTTAGCTTGTGTGTACGCATAAATATGTATATACACAATTAAAAGCAAATTTACCTCTGTACACGAGTATACTCGGGGTAACACGTATCTATACGCATAATCGTGTGTACACGTACATACTCGTATATACACGTATTTACTCGCTTATAAACGCATAAATATGCACATACACGTAGAAATACAAATGTGCCATCTTACACGAGTATACTCGGGTTAAACACGTATCTATAAGCCTATTGTCGTGTGTGCACGTACTTACTCGTATATACACGTATTTTCTCGTATATGCCTGCATAAATATGTATATACACGTTTAAATAGAAATGTACCTCTTTACACGAGTATATTCGGGGTAACACATATCTATAAGCATATTCTCGTGTGTGCACGAACATACTTGTATATACACGTACTTTCTCGCATACGCACGCTGGAATATGACGTAGAAATACAAATGTACCTTTTTACACGAGTATACTCGGGGTAACACGTATCTAGACGCATATTCTCATGTGTACACGTATATACTCTTATATACACGTACATACTCGTATATACACGTATTTACTGGTGTATGCACACATAAATATGTATATTTACTTAAAATTTCAAATATACCTCCGTACACGAACATACGCGGGATAACACGATTATATACGTATATACCCGCACGTAGTCGTATGTACACGCATTAACTCGTGTATGCTTGCATAAATATATATATATATATACACGTAGAAATACAAATGTGCCTCTGTTCATGTGATATTTATATTTTACGAATTTAATCTGAATTAAAAAAGTAATCAAATCAATTTGATTACTTTTAATCTGATTACTTTTAGTCTGACTAAATTCAATCTGATTAATTTAATCTGAACTAAATCAATCTGAACTAAATTAGTTTTTTTGAGCAACTAACGAGTTAGTTTAAACTAACGTTAATCTTCGTCTGCAATTGAATTAAATTTTTAAAATATTAGTCTGAACTAAATGGGAGTCAGATTACTTTAGTCAACTAATCAATCAATTACAAATTTAGTTGATTTTTTTAGTTGATGCCCAACACTGGCTAGGGGTAATGATTTTTGAATCAATCATCACACAGGCATGAAGATCTACAAGGAGGGCAGGGGGCAGGAGAGTCCACAGAAACTGCGATAAACTGCCCAGATATTCAGATGACATCGCGTCACGTTTTTGACTGCCGAGCTATAAGTGCTGATCAAACGAGAATATAGTGGACGCCGTTTAATTGAATCAGTGGTTAATTGAACCAACCGCTTTAATTAATCAAATTGTCAAAAACAGAACAAAATCCAGCTTTAATGAGTTAGCCACTTTATTGAATCAGCCGCTTTAAGGTAGTGTGCATCGAAGAACACTTTATTTTGCGGGGGGGGGGTGTTCAAAATTTCAAACTTATAAAAAAGCCCACATATACCACAAACATTCAGGTTGGGCCAAAAGTATTGAGCGTATTTCATGCTTCAATCTATTTTTTACTGGAAATGCAACATAAAACCTATACAACTTTTTTTTAAGGTAATTGTTAAAAAAAAACACTTTTTTTTACAATGAACAAACAAATCCATGGAACAAACAAAATGACCTACCACTTCTCTTCCATAAGCTTGCAAATGAAATTTTCCGTAAGATGCTCCGGATATTGGTTCTCAGTGAAGACCTTAGAAAACATTAAAAAAGTACAGAGGACCTAAAAAAACAGCTTTATTACACAGCTTTATTGTTTCAATATTGTTTGTTATATGTTCTTTCTTTTGCTATTGAGTTCAATTGTAATTTTTTCTCTTGTAGTTTAAATTAGTTATGAAATTGTTCTAATTAATTTTCTGTAAAGCTTGTATTTTTGGTTTGTAAATGTTCAATTTAATTACATCTTGTCATGCTTATATTTTGGACTTTCGGTAACACCTATGGCTTGATTTTTCATCTTATTGGGCGTGGGGGGAGGATGGGCACCCTTGCTTAAGAAAAGCATTTTTACGTAGGATATATAACGCTAGCTATTAAAACTAGACCCCTTTCCCCCTTCCAAATATTTCTGGATCCGCTCCTGGATCCAACCCACGCGAAATGGCTATATCGCGATTTTTTCTATAGTAAAGAATTTTTGACCCAGCGCGAATTCCTCGCCCGCAACATAAAAATTTTCGGAAGGGAATCGCTGTGTGTAAGTTTTCGCTTTGTTATGGGCTGCTATTTTTTTCTCCCATAAATGGACCTTCATCCCTTTAGCATCACTAAAAGCAGAAGTTCCCACTCCGTACTAGTCTGAAAATTGGTTATGGGCCATTTTCCTTTTCTGCTGTAAATTAAAGAGACCAGGAAGAGGGGTATTGCTGTAGATAGAAACGTTATAAAAGAAATAGTGAAGAAAATATTTAAAAATTTATTAGAATAACGGTTTGATTACGCAGCATAAATCGTCATCATTTTCACTTTTTTTTTATGTTACAAATATCATTACTAGAAATACTGATCAGTACTGTCTAACCAAGGATTGTATGGAGAGGCAAACATCCGGTTTACACGCGGAAATGGAAGCATCTATTAGTTTTCAGGGATGTCAGATTTTGCAGCTATGTATGTTAGCCTCTAAATTAAGACAATTCTCATTCAAATAAGCGGAATACGCGCATAAAATTTTTATTTTTTCCCTCATTCAGATGGAGTCGCCTTAATTGGATGATTGCCAATTCCATACAATCCGTGGCCAAACAGTACAACTATAGAACATTTAACAAATAAATACCTTTCGGCTGTAAATTAAAAAAATCAGTTATCCAACGTATTGAAGCACAAAAAATGCCAGTTACAGGAAAATGGCATTTTTGTGCTTCAATACGTTGGATAACTGATTTTTTTTTTTTTTATATAGAGCATTTGTTTTTCTTACTACATACTATACGTACCGTACTGGTTTCTTTTATGCCTTTCCTTCCCATTGATCACTGATTATTTGCATCATAGCAGTATTTTATGTTGAATGAAACGAGTATTTTTTCAATACAAATAAAAATTCAGTTCTTTTTGTAAGAAACAGTAATGTATAGTTAAGAAATGGCTTTTAACTGTTTGAGGTGGTGTTTACAAGTGTTTAAAATGATTGGTTAGGTTTAAGAAGTTTTTACACGTAGCCTTTTCTATAACGCGAAATTTTGACTTACGCGAAGGGTCTTGGAACGCATCCCTCGCGTAAGTCGGGACTCGACTTACAACAATCACAATTCTCATGGGGTCTGAGATAGCACGCAATATTTCAAAAGAATTCGATTGCAGGAAGTGAGCGTTTATTGAGTTTCTAAGTTGTAAGATTTGAAAAAAAAAAAAAATATATATATATATATATATATATATATATATATATATATATATATATATATATATATATATATATATATATATATATATATATATATATATATATATATATATATATATCATGGTCCCAGACCTACTAGAAAATCGCCTGTCAAGGTATGACGGGTAAAAATTGTTTCTACATTTGAACGAAGCTATTCCTTGTTTGGTGATATTTTATCCTTGACTCCAGTGGATTAACCCTAAACTCCAGTAGATATAGCTAATTGTTGACCACTTTTCCGTTTCTTAATTCTCTTAAAATTAGTCTTATCAGTAAAACAGTTAAGTTACCGGATCCAGTTTAGCCTTGTCGAAATAAAGCATTTCCCTATGTGTCAAACCATGGCCCCACTGAATACTTAACGGCCGTGGCAATCGCTGAAACTCGTGGCAACAAAGAGGGCGCCACTGGCTACCCCTGTTTTTGTTTCCACTTGGCGTGATTGTGAGCGTTGGCGTTTTGGCATCTGTGAATACGTGATTTCTCGACTTATTATCGGGCGTACGTCATTTGACGAAAATTTTAATTTCAAAAGAAGGAATGAAGAGAAAAAGTGCTGAATAAACATTGTATTACAAAGGTGAAGAGCATTTCTTATTGTTATTTTAATATCATATCAAAAATTACGTGTAATAAAAAATTTTAACTAAACACAGACAACATATGATTTTTTTTTAATATTAATGCGTAATTCTTAATATATTTTTTCAAACTTTTTTTTTTGAAAGCTTTGCAAATAATTTTCAAATTTTTTATTGAAAATCCCCTGGGATTTCCTTTTTGGATACAACAGTTCTATGATTGATGGCAGGCAGCCCTCATTTCTAATTTTACATGCTCATTTACATGCGAATTTTTTCTGCTCAATAAATTACATCGAAAAAAAAAAAAAAAAAAACACGCTTCGCAATCTGTAAATACATTCATTTTTCAAAACTTGAGAGGGTCATTCATTGCCCCTTTTGACCCTGATGGGGATTAGAGGGGAGGGGTATAGGAATTTACGTTAACAATTGCCATTCTTTTCACTCGTAATGTAGTATATATTTTACAATGAACAGAATCTAATTAAAAACGTACAAACAGGCCCGACATTTAAAAATTCGCGGGGGGGGGGGGAGCAAAGGTTTTGTGCGGGGGAAAAAACAACAAAATACTAGCAAAATGCCTAATTTTAGTATGTTTGTAAAATTTAGGGGTGTCATAATTGCCTCCTCCCCACCGTGATATCCCCACTTGACAGGCCTGGTTAGGAATATTCTTTTTCAAATGAAGAAGAACAATAGAAAAGTTAAAAATATGATGGCAGTTTAAGAAAATGAACCATTAACATAATTTTAAAAACATTTAAAATCAGAGTGTGACTAATACATGGTTCTACGACGGGTCCGTGGTTCTCGCACCAACATTGTACGGACACCAAAATAATGTCATTTATCTATTTCCCCTTCCATTTTTAGCACATCTCATGTTATAATAACTTTAGTGTAGATTTTAGTAGTATATTAGTGCACAATACGCATAGAGATGCACAAACGCTTAGTGCACAAGAGCTATTTCGAAAAAGTGCAGATTTTTTTTCTTACAAAAGGAAATTCATAGCATAATCAAAAAATAAATAAAAATAACATGGAGCTAGAAAAAACTTTCATTTTCCCGAAGCTTAGTTTTTAATTAATTTTTTTAAATGTCCGATTTTGAAAATAAGGCGTGGTCTTTATGACGTCACAAATGATGTACTTTGGCGCATCTGTCTACCGCGTTTCTACGTTATGATGATCAAGAAGCGAATTACATATTGCACTCTACGCTTACTATCAATCATATAGTTGCCAACACTTGTGAGTAAAGAAACTAATTGAATATTGTGCTCTGTGAGTGGCATCAGTGAATGGTATTTCATCATTTGTGATGTCATCGGCAGAAGCGTAAACAATGAAAGCGCACCGATTAATGCATTTTTTTTTAAATATTAAACTTAGTCAAGTTATTTTAAAAAATGATCAGATCCTATAATTTTAAAAATGTTCTTTAAAAAAAAAAAAAACCTTAAAATTTCGGAAACGACCCTGTTGCTTCACACGCTTTGAGCATTAAAAAAATGTATATATATACACCCAATTCTCTTTTTATGCGGTGAATAGGGACCGCATAAAAAAATCGTGTAAAAAAAAAATGCTTGAAACTTCACCAGTAGCTTTAAAAAGTTTTCGCAACTGAGTTAAAAAATATTTTTTATGCGGTGGATAGGGACTGCATAAAAAAAGTCTCACGTAGAAAATACCCAAAATATTATATTTAAACGAAATCAAAATAAACCAAGCGATGATAATTTTGCCGACTCCCGAATAATTTCCCGAATTAAGAAATTTTTGGAAAGTCACAGTGACTTCCCATCGGATGCCCCTGTCGACCCTTGATGATACTACCAAGCACTCGTTTGATAAAGAATTTTCGCTCGTTTTATAAATCATTTTTATAAACTACACAAAAAAAAGTCCGCACAAAAACAGGTTTGGGTGCACACACACACATCGGAAGGCGCACAGACCGGAGAGCGTTCACTTTAGCTCAGGTTCTATCCCCACCCCCAGGCTCCCACCTTACCTATAGCATCCCAGGTGCTATTACTTCAATATATTTTTCAATTGTTATAAAGTGTTCACGCAGTAAATAATTTTTATGATAAAGGTCAGATTCGGCCATAAAATATTTATCTTTCTTACGGCCTCGTATTACCTATTCTAAAAAATCAACATTCATATTATGACGGGTGCAAATTTCTTGGTCATTTCCATTTCATTCCATTTGTAGAAACTAGAAACCCAACGAGTAGGATCCTATCGCAATTCATGATCGTGAATAACTTAATTCGAACTCATCAAGCAGCCAAAATTCAAATTATTATTTTTTATTTATTTTTAACATTTAACAAATACATGCAATAGGGAAAGAAACTCCTCAAATATCTACACATGAATTTGTGAAACTAATTTTTTTTTAAAAAATGGGGAACAGATTATTTTACAAAATATCAACACTGTGGATATTTTGTAAAATCCTAGCAGGGGAGAGTTCCGCACAAAATTTATTTTGTTCTTGCAAAAGCAAAACAATGATATGAATTTTTTTTACTTGCCATTTTTAAGATATTTTTAAACATACGAATGTAAAAAGACCGACGGAAAACTTCGACTTATCGAAAGTTTGACTTAACGCTTGTTTTGGTTTTTGATACTTTAATATTAAAAACCATTGAATACTTTAAATAATATGTACATATAACAGACAAAATTACAGAACTTCAGTTTTTTAGCACAATATGCACAGTTTCATCAAATATATTGATAGAAAAAAAATCAAAAGCATGCTGGAACCACTTGAATAGAGCTGATTCTACTTCAGGAAAGGTGCACATATTCATTCGTTTCAAATTCGGATTGCAAGTGAAGGCGAAATAATTATTCTCCCATAGTCACTTCTTTCTTTTTTTTTTCGTTCTTTCGAAATAATTTCGAGTAATCTTGGAAAAAACTTCGAGTTGAAAGAAGTTAACTTCGAATTATTCAGAATAATTAGAATGGAATTAAAGACTAAGTTGTCAAGACTTGATAAAAATTTCGAGTTATAGTAATATTCGATTTATCGGACTTCGAAGTATCGCAAATTTACTGTACTTTTAAGAAAATTAAAATATTTAGCGATGTAAAATCCTGTAAACATTGAATTCGTCATAAAAAACTATTTTCTACACTTTAAGCATGAATGAGAAAGGAGCTTTAAACTAGAAACTTTGCAGGAAATTTGATCGCCAAGTTTGGCGAAAATTAGGATATGAATTTTCTGTTGGAAAAATAAAATACACACACACAGTAGACCGTCAAGTATCCGCAGGAATCTAAGATCTGCTTACAAATTTTTGTAATCTTGTTCTAATAGTATAGCATTAGGAGCAGCTCTAAATATCTAGTATTTCTTAAAATAAAAAAAAAATGTGTGTGGGGGGGGGGGTAATTTTCCATGATAGGTACGTAGCGGAGCATTTTTACTTTCTTCTATATCTAATATATAGAAGAAAGTATTGGATTCGTGCAAATTTTCGAATTTCGAAATTTTGACGGATTCGAACGTTTTGAGGTGTGCTGAGTCCATTTCGACTATTTTTGGAAAATGTGTCTGTCTGTGTGTGTGTGTGTGTGTATGTGTGTGTATGTGTGTGTGTGTGTCGCGTCTGTGTGTGACCAGTTTTTTGTGGCCGCTCTACAGCAAAAACTACCGCATGAAATCGAACGAAATTTGGTACACATATGTGCCCTTATGTGAAATTGTGCCCATTGGTTTTTTGGCGCGAATTCCTCCAAGGGGGGTGGAGCAATGGGACGTTTTTTGAGTTTTGCTCGATTGCTATTCCCCAGGAAGTAACTGGCGGAATCAGACAAAATTTGGTCCATATGTTGTCCCTAACAGGTACAGATCCTGATTCAATTTTGGTGTCAATAGCTCAAAGGGGGGTTGAGCTATGGAACGTTTTTTGCCGTCAATTGTGACTGCTGTATCTCAATAAATAATGAACGTAATCAAACAAAAATTTATCGACAAGTAGCCCTTAGAGGGTATAAGAAATGATTCTATTTTGGTGTCAACAGCTAAAAAGGGGGTGGCGCAATCGAACGTTCTTTTTTTTCCATTGTGAGTGCCATATCTCAAGAAGTAATGCTACGTTCTGGATGAAATTTGGAATAATTATGAATCCATATGTAAACAGGCGTTGGTTTAATTTTGGCGCCAATCGCTCCAGGGGGGGGGGGGGGCTGATTTTTTTTTTTTTTTATTTGTGTGAATAAAAATAGCTTTTTAATTGCAACAATAAGAAAGATAAATCGTAACAGACTGTCGTCTGCGTTCAGCTCGTGCTTTTAATTGCATGGAAATGCCACGGAAATATAAGTTCGTTGCTTGAGGCACCTGGGGCCCTGCCCCTTATCCTCTGGTGTGGTATGTTGATAGTTCCCCGGTTGGGGCCATGGCTTTATTTTGGCGCAGAAGATGGTTGCGTGGATGTACGAGAGATGTGGCTTCCTCTAACGGGAGTACCATAATGGTTAGCCGAAGGCTCTTCAAAGTAAATTTCAACTAAAGTTCTTCTTTATTTAAATAAGTTTAAGTATTTTTTTTTTTCGCTTCCTACATATTTTTTTAAAGTTTTATACTTTTTTTTTCCCCGTGGGGGATTTCTAGGCTATTTGAATGAATAAAAATAAAATAAAATTATGACAATGATAAAATGTTGATAAGAAATTTAAAAAGAAAATAGTGAAATGACCCCCCCCCCCCATGGAAATGATCCGAAATATTATCTCTATGATTTAAAATTTTTAACTGTTGCCATCTTGTGTCTGTTAACTGATAAATGTTTGTAATTATTTTCAGCAAGGCTTTAAAAATAATTTTCAATTTTCATTCTTTGCTTTGCTTTTGAGATAAATCAGGAATTGGGATGGTCATCAAGTTTTGGCATGTGTAATTTTGTTTTCGTTGGGAATATTTCTTCCTCGTTAGGCATGGGGAGGGATCAGAATTATAAGAAAGATATAGAAGAAAGTTTCGTGATGGCCACAACATACTAGTTTAATCTGGCGATTAGTTTCAATTTTATTTATTGTCGGGGACTATTTCAAGTTACATATGAAGTATTTATTTGGCGATACCATAAACTATTTTGTCTTTTTCAAAGACTTGTAAGCGAAGCGATAAGCCCTAGAAACAAGATCTAAAAGTCCATTAAAATAAAAAATAATCCTCTGAATAATTATGTTTCTCCATTAAGCGTAAAATAATCCATCAAATGATACACAAGCTATAAATGAACATGTAAAATTAAATTAAAAGAAATTGCCTAACCAACTTTAGATCCACCATTTACGCATTAAATAATCAGCTTAATAACTTTACTAATTCGATTCGAATTGGTTTTACGGTATATTTCTGAGCATCTTGCGAAATATTGATGTTTGTTACATGTTCCATTTATTAATTAAAATAAACAAGCTTTGAAATTTGTCTTTGATTGGTGGATGCAACCGTGGCTTGTGGCGCCTCCTTGCGGTCAGAATGGGCAAATATGAAGTTTTGAAGTTTTTCCATCTAGTGTGGCCATGTTCAAGTGCAGGAATAGTTGCCCCGGTTTAACACAAGAAAGTCAAAAATTGTCAAGGCCTGGTAAGCGCCAGCGCATTCAGTGGGGCCATGGTCAAACCATGGTCCCACTGAATACTTACAGGCTGTGGCAATCGCTGAAATCCATGGCAACAAAGAGGGCGCTACAGTGCCCTCCCTGTTTCCAATACTTTGCCATTGATTGGTGGATTTAGGGGTTCCCAGTGGCGCCTCTTGCGGTCAAAATGGGCGACGTCCAATCAAAAATGTAAACACACTTTGAAACATTGATTATGATTGGCTGATGCATGAGCTGCATTGAAACGTCAAAAATTGTCAAGGCCTGTAGCGTATTTAGTGGGGCCATGGTCAAACATTACCCAAAAATATTAACAAATTATCATGTTATGGCGCGAGTTTCATTGTTGATGACGTCAGAGCATTAGTCGACAATGAATTCGTTATTATATATCAGGATGAGTCCATCTTTCATCATACGGCTTTGTGTCTGGAAAATTGTGCCAATTTCCAAAATCCTTATTAATTAAATGCAGTTATTTTCTCTGACTCCTACTTTTTCAAGCTTCTGATTTCTTGCAGAACAACAGGTAGATTTACTGTATCATTCTGTGGATATCTTTTTCATTTATAAAACAGCGGAAACTTTTTGGGAAAATGTCAATGCAAGTGGAGAGAAAATTATTGTACACCAACACCTCATTTTGAAGCAAAATAACGGTTTTTGCTTAAAAAGAAATAATAATAGTCTTCTGTCGGAAACGAGAATTCTCGGTTTCAACACATTTGTCAAATCCTTAACATGATCTTAATACACAGGGTGTCCACCCTAAAAGTGGTCCAAAAGCTAATTCTTAAACTGTTAGAAATAAGTGTATAGTTTCATTTTGGGAAAATCTTTCAATTGCGCAAGGACTCGAAATTCATGAAATTTTTGCCAAAAAATCAAATTTAAAGACAGTTACAAAATTAAACTTTTTTTATAGTCTCCCAGTCCTAACAGTGATAAAAACATTCCAGACACACTAACGTTTACAACTAAAAAAAAATCACTCTTTTATGACCAAAATTGACCGAGTTATGAAGTTTTGAAAAATCACTATTTTCGTATGCGAATGGACAAAGGTGTTAATAGGTTTAAATTTATTTGAGTTCTTGTCATCAGGAGGCAATACTAATGGTTGAAAAGACTTTGCCAGTACTATTTATAAGTTCAAATGCATATTTATGGTTAAAAGCTTTTTTTTTTTTTTGAGCAATCACGATTGCTTATTGTTCTCACTTGACTGTTTTTGGCGTCTTTTGATTTTTCCCACCGCCACCCTCCTCACCATCACCGTCGGCGGGCTCCTCACGATGCTGCTATTATAGCGAAAGTCGTCTCCAGGTTGCATCCATGTCCTACACACACGCGCATACATACACAACTACACACACACACACACAAACACATACACACACATACACACACCTACACACACATACACAAACACATACACACATGCAAACACATAAACACACGCATACATACAGACGACCAACACATACACACACACATACACACAACTACCCACACATTCATGACTGCACACAGACACAAACACATATGCCTACACACATATATATATACCCTCCCTCACACATACATTCATACACACAACTACCCACACACTTATACCAGCACACAGACACAAACACACATGCCTACACACACATACACATACCCCCTACACACAAACACACATACCCCCACAAACAAACACACACGCCTACATACGCACACTCGTGATTACGAAAAACATAACTTGAATTCAAGATGTCAAAATTCAAATTATTATTTTTTGTTTATTTAAATCATATTTGTTTCAAGAATATCTAATTTCCATAAGTGAATTTGACTGGAAAACAAATTTTGTATCTCAATTTAGTACTGATAAAGAAAAAAATAGTATATTTAAAAGAAAAGGAAAACCGTAAGGGTTTGAAATATTTGGTCACTTTTGTCATGTTATTTCACAGGACAGACAATAATTTTGTAATGCTGAAAAATGTTTTTTTTTTTTTTTTCTTCTTTTCTTACTACGCATTTCATTTAATGGTTGTAACGAAAGTTTCCGGCCAAGAAAGAAAAAAAAATGTTGTGCAGACGATATAAGCGGTGGCTTGAATCTTTCGTTACAACATAAATTCTTTTTCTGAAACAGTGTTAAACTTTAGGTGCTCTTTAACTTAAATATTCTCGTTAGTTTTATTTTCCTTATCCTTTTATAAAACTGATTTGATTGCTTGCCGTATTTCATAAATTAATTTATGGGTGCGAAATTGTTTCTCATTTCCGACCCATTTCATTTGTAGAACAAAAACTCGGCGAGTAGGGTTCTATCGCAATTCGTGGTGTCAAGGAACATAACTTGAATTTAAGATTTTTAAACAATTGGATTTAAATAATCTTGAATTTAAATTATGTTTTTCGCAATCACGAATTGCGACAGCCCATTCGTTGCGCTTCTTTTTTCCGCAAATGAAATGAAATAGAAATGACTAAGAAATTTGCACCCGTCATAATATTATGATTTAATTTTCTAGAATAGGTAATACGAGGCTTATTCATAAAAAAAATAGAGAATGGTGATTAGGATGCGGTAGTAAAGATAAAGATTTTATGGCCGATATCCACCAGTACACTTATCATAAAGATTATTTACAGCGTATACCATCATGTATTTTTATTTCTGATCAGTCTTAAATGATGAAAATTAGTAATCTCGAAATTTTGTATGAAGATAAAGTTTTTCTGTTTTAAATTCATATTGGTGTTTTTTCTGGGAAAAAAAAGCAATTTCTCACACAGAAACCATTTTTTTTAAATATCGTTTGCTTGAGTTAAGCCTTGAAAAATAAATGAATAAAATCAAACCACAGATGACTTGTAACTATGACGACGAAAATTTTACTCCCTAAATAAATATTAAAAACAACCGTCGTCATAGCAATTTGAAAAATAAGAGCAACATCAACTTTGGTCGAATGAGGACAATAAGCAATTTGTGATTGCGCAAAAAATCCCCTGACATTAAACAAAAATATTTTTTCAAACAAAAAAAAAAAAAAAAGAGGATATAATTGTTTAAAGAATAATATTTGATTGTTTCTGTAGTCTGTTTTTGGTTTCTACGCGAGATCTTCCTCAATTCTTGATCTATTTCTTTGATTTACACCTTATTTTAAAGCTAATCGTGCAGGTTACTGACGAAAATCGACACACGGTTAGACCCCAAAAAATTGCTTTTTCTGTCAAAAAACCTGTTTTAAAGAACCAGAATGAGGTTTTCGGTTAAGTTTATCACTTAAACTTGCACTAAGACCGGCAGAGCTGACTAGCTTGATCGGCAGAGCGTTCGACTGGTAACCAGGAGAATGAGTGTTCGGGCCCATGTCCGGACAATCTGCATCAAATAATTAGAGAAATATCGCGCATTACGTGAACACTTAATAACAACGAATGTGAGGGAATACAATAAATGAGATGGAAACGCTCTTGCTGTTATGAAAACTTGATGCAACATGGAGTTAAAGTGAGTCTTAAATGTAAGGCTTCATTTTTTTTTTTTTTTTTTTTTTTAAAGCTTTGGCTCCGGTAAGAAAATGAAAGCATAATGTAAGCGAAAATATAAGTATCAGGTTTAAGATTTCAGACTACAATGAAACTGTTTTTTGTTCAGAAAAAAATAATAAATCGTATATTTAAATATAGATTCTTCAAATGAGTTCTTGACTCTTTGTACAAATAAAAAAATTACTACCTGAATTTGAAGGGTAAACTACATTTTTTTTCTTCTTTTTGTAAAAAATAAATAGCCTATCACATTTTTACTACATTCAAAAAGCTACGCTTAAAAAAGAACTTAGTTCAAATTATTTTGTATTTTAACCGTGCTGTTAAATGATGAACACGTGCTGCCATCTAAGTCATAACATTCAAGCAGCCTGTGATAACAAATTTTAAAAATTTTCAAAAATAAAAACACTTCTCTTATATATTATTCCCCTCTCATTTTGAAACTTATCAGGCTAATGACGAAAAATAGACTTACGGTCGAAAAATCAAGTTTTCGGAAACGCCACTTCCTGTTGCAAAACCTTGATGCAGCCTGAAGTTTTTATGCAGATTTTTTTTTTTTTTTTAAAGCAAAGTTCTAACACAATTTTTCAATTTTTTGCGTCGCTTTCGGCAAGAGAAAAAATAAAATTTACCTGTGTGTGTGCTTTTTTTTAATAAAGCTTTAAAGCACTGGACCTAGTTGTTCGGTTAAATTGATAGGTTTTTTCGGTAATGCGTCGTTCAGCTATAAACTAACTGAACTTTGGTCAAGTTCGGGCTGTCCGACATAATAGCAAATTTACATTAATATTACGCATTACATGTACAGCAGTGTTCGACCTTTTGTACAAATGAAAAAATACTAAGCCAAATTGAAACTACGAGTTTCACCCACTAAACATTTAATTTTTTATTCGAATACGATATGAAACATTAAAACTATTATCAACTTCATTAGTAAGAAATCATTTTCTACTCCTCTGCTTTTAGCTGGAAAAAAAAATACATTTTGTCTACGTTCGAAAAATTACACTCAAAAAACGGACTCAGTTCAACTGGTTTTGGTTTTGAATTTTAAGTGTTCGATTAAAAGCGGAACATGTGCGGGCATTTAAGACGGAACGGTTAAAGCAGCCTGCTATGGGAAATAGTTCAATATTCAAAAATAAAAATACATATTTTCAATCTAATTTATAACTTCTCTAGAATGTTTGTTTCAATCGTTAAGTGAGATCTTCCTCATTCTTTAATCAAATTCCACCGTTTACGAATGATTTTAAATCGTATCATGCTGGCTAATGACAAAACATAGACGCATGATCTTATTTTTTTTTCGGCAAAAAGCTTTTTTGTTTTTTACTACGCATTCCTTCAATGAATAGCATTCGAAAAGGAAGGCGCAATTGCTAGGTTTGTTGGAGTGTCGTGCTGTTAATCAGAATGGCACCACTTCGAATCCGTGCCAATAAATATATCTTTAATGTTTCTTTTTTTCCCGTCAGATGCTCATATGGGCAGGACTGTATTTGCCACAACCTGTTTTTTCACATGCGCAATTACTGCTTTTTCACGAGTCACTCAGCCACACTGTTAATGATATGTATGTTTACATTGAAAATACCTACAACCAAAAGGTGAGCGATAATCAAATTATCACAACGTTGCATTTAACGATGTTTTGTTACTGATGTCTTCAAATTACATGGCTTTTCTTGTGCGCTTACTTTTTTCCGTTTGCTTTTTTCGGTTCTTCTTCATAATGATCTTTCTTTGAAATTGTTAAAGAGCGAAATGCCTTATGAAACGATTCGAAGCACATTGCGGAGTTCCGCACGGGTCGACTAGTAATATTTGATTTGAAATTCTTTAAAAAGTGTCCATTTACTTAATGACATTCGGGGGATATAAATTAGAGTTCTTAAAACAGAACGACAAACCATTTCGATACAGCCCCCCCCCCCCCCGCCTTTTAACCATAAATAGACTTTGAGCTTATAAATAGCACTTGCTAAGTCTTTTCAACAGTTAATATTGTCCCTGATAACAAGGTCCAAAATATGTTTAAACCAATTAACACACTTTGTCAATTCGCATACGTGCCCTTAAGAACTCACTCGCTGATGTCATAATATCTTCAAAAATAGTGATTTTTCAAAACTTCATAACTCGGTCTATTTTGGTCGTAGGAGAGTGATTTTTTTTAGTTGTAAATGTTAGGTGTGTCCGGAATGTTATACTAAATATCATTGCTAGGACTGAGGGACTGTATAAAAATTTAAATTTTTTAACTTTTTCAAAATTTGATTTTTTAACAAAAATTTCATGAATTTCGAATCCTCGCGTAATTTAAAGATTCTTTCAATTTGGAACTATATGCTTATCTCTAACGGTTTCGGAATTAGCTACTTATCCACTTTTAGGGTAGACACCCTGTATATTGAGTTTTACACTCCCTAGTGAAGACAACAGGGATGATTAAAAAATAACTTTCTAATCGTTGTAGAAGAGAGAGAGAGAGAGATTCGATTGATCAAAATGATCAGAAAGTTGCCTTAAATGAAGAAAATGGTGGAAAACGGCGTACGATTTTTTCTTAAAAGAACTTAACTAAATGGACATCATAATGAACCATTGAGAAGGAATAGATGGAGAGTGCAACCCTACTATCCCGATACGGCAACAGTACCATGTGACTTGGGGAGCAATTTCGAGTTGACCGTAACCGCTGAAGAAGTTTCCATTACCTGAAGCCATGCAGGGGCGGCAAATAGGGGGTGCGAGAGGGGGCGGTTGCACCCCCAAATTTTTCACTAAGAATAATATAAAATGGTAAAATTCAATTTAGATAACTTAGAAAATCATTTACCTGAATTTTCAGAACAGAAAAAACTCATGGAGGATAAGGATTTGCCTTAACTAAAGAAGTAATCTCTTCATATGGGTTAAATATTTCAAAATTGAGTAATCTATGTTATGATGGTGCGTCTTGTATGAGATACCCGTACAGTGCTGTGCAATTTTTACGCGTAAATTCCATGTCATTTTACATAAATTTTTATGCTCATAATATAACTTAATGTTCATCTAATAAGTGTTCATTGATGCCATGTACTAGAAACACATTTTAGCAACTCGGTGTATCATATGCTTTCATGGAAACTTTTTGTAAAGATATGCTATTTTTGAAAAACATCTCACATCAAAAAATACTTTCACATCAACAAATGTATCTTGAGGCTCTTTACTTGACAATCTCTGAGTGACACAAGATGGTCTTCAAGAGTTATAAAAGCCCCTTGGAAGAATTACTGGAAAGCGACCTTTTCATTGATAAAAAATTTGATGTCATTTTAATATGTATGCCTTTGTCTGAATTTTTCGTTTACTTTATTTATACTGCGGAGCGTTTTTTTGATAAATGCTACACTCTATTATAAAAATTTTAATTCGATAATCTTAATTCTTGGATTGACAATTGAAACTCTTAGTAATTTTCGCATTAATGCATACTTGAACCAGGTGTGGAACTTAGTGACAGAACTTTTCGTAACAGTTTTTAATGCATGCCAATGTGGAAGAGGTGACAAAACCCAGATGAAGTTTTAGTCAAAATATTAAATCAATATTTTGAATAAACTGATCAATTCAGTTTCTCAAGAAATTGAGACAGGATTTAATGAGATATATTTATTATTGGTCTTAACTTCAATATTATGTAGGTCGGTTATAGAAAAAGAAAATATTACACTTATAAGTAATAGCATGAGGGAAGAGGATTTGTTTTGTGAATTGTGATTATACTTTTTAATGACACAAAATAAATACTAGCCTATTTAAAAACGTTTCTTGGTTATTTTAAAGAGAGGAATCTAAAGGAAATGTGCTTTTTTTGACATAACTTTCTTGCTTCCATTGTGTTTTGACTGTTTCAATCAGGTCAGTCATTTGAAAGATGGCTTTCATGATTAAATTGAAAAACCGACGTAAATAAAGCACAAATTTACACGAAAATACAGCATATAGCTATTTCAAGGCTACAATAATGGAGCTTCTTCATTGGTGTAAAAAACTACGCACACAACCAGAAAGTTGTAGGAGAACTGAACGTCAACCAATTTTGACTGTCGTGTCTCAGGAGGTTAGAGAATTGCCTTCGAAGCGCAATGAGGCAAAGCAAGAACTTCCTCTTTAGCTATACTGGCAATAAATTAAGTTATTGGATATTGATTAACTATAGTTACAAAATTTTCTGTTCCTCCTGACTCCAAAAATAGCAGATTAAAACTTACTAAAAAATAAAAACTAGTACCGAAATATTTTGTGAGATAACTTATAACAGAATAAATTTAAAGCTTCGGTCGAAAAAATTTTAATTGTTCTTTACAAACCTAATTATTCTTAACATTAAAACCATTTAATTATCAGTTCTTGTTAACTAATATGTATTTTATACCGTTCAGAGGAAATTCATGTTCAAGAAACTCGACCCCCCCAAACGAAATGTTGAAATGCCGCCCCTGAAGCCATGTATGATAACAACCTTTAACTGTAGAAGGGAAAAATTAGACTTATAGTAATAGTGCAGTATTCTAGCATTGCAAACTGTGAGGAAAAAGCCACACCAGGAGGTCCAGTAACTTTTCCCTAGCATGTACGAATGTTATTTACTTCTAAATAAAGAAAAAATAACATTTATATGCATTCAACGAGTACATATTCCACAGTTGCCTATAATTTTCAAATTTTTGTACTTATTTTATCTATAAAAGTTATAAAACATTGTATATCTTGAGTGCAAATAACATTTTAGTTCCATAAAAACACCTTTTACTTAACTAGTAATTATTTTAACGGCTCTTAAGCATTTTGTGTACATTTGCTTTGTTGGTGAGTATCTTCTCGCCAAGCTCCTGTGAACAGCATATGCGCAAGAATAAAGATTTGCAATTTTCATGCTTCAATTTAAATACTAGTATGCCTGCGTATGAAATCATTTCAAAACATTGATTACAATACATATGAATCCATAAATTTTCAGTCAATAACAGAACACTTTATACTATTTGTACATACCCGTCATTTCAGGGAATAAACATCAAAATACATGAAAAATGCAGTTACATTATATTTTAAAATCCGGAAAGAAGTGGTGAGGGGGAGTTTGAATGATAGGCCTGTATTTGTATCCGTTATTTATTTATTTATTTATTATTATGCGGTAAAGGAGTTGGAGCCAGAGTTGCTCTGATTTGTAGCCCCGACTTCATGATAAGCGCCGTCGCGTCGTCTGAAAAATATTTAATGCCAAAAGAGCGATTGCGTGCCAAAACACGACAACTTCCCAGCCAAACAAGTCACCTGACCTGGGAGACATTGGGTCCCAAGCTTATTTCACTGAGACATTTGCTATGGCTCCCTCCATTAGTATTCCTTCTCAATGTAATGAACTCATTTATCTGTTTTTAGTGTAAAAATAATAAATGAAAAAAAAGGAAAAATTATTATTTTTTTGCATAAAATTGAAAGAAAATACAACGAAGTTTATTCATTCAAATTTTCAGAAAACTGTATAACGTGTTTCGGGGTTGCAAGGAATCCCCATTGAATGCAAAACTTCTTTTGTCGGATATCATTTCGTCCATAAGCCCACCGCTTTTGCATTGAAACAGGGAGTCTATAGAACCGTGTAACGCTGTTGTCTGCAATGGGGTCGTTTCCAATATTTTAAAAGTATTTTTTCTGAAAGAACATGCTTAAAAACAAAGGATCTAACCATTTTTTTAAAATAATTTGTTAAAGTTTAATATTTAAAAAAAATTACTTAAATCGGTCATTTTTCATTGTTTATATTTCTTGCCGATGACATCACAAATGATGAAATGCCATTCTGCGTTGCCATTGACAGAGAAAATATTTAATTCACATCTTTACTCATGTGCATTGGCAACGATATGGTTGATAGCAAGCATAGAGCGCAATTTTAATCGCTCATGGGCCGTGGTAGCCCGATCGGTAGAGTGTCGGATTCGGGGCCGGAGGGTCCTGAGTTCGAACCTCGATGGTCGAAGACCCACCGTCGTCATTAAAGGGGACTGGGCGACGTTAAATATGCTCGTGGTCTCAATGTCCTCCAAGTGAAACGATACCTCTGGGCCTGGGGTGCTAACACCAGGTAGCTATTAGCTCCTGGTCTAGTTCTAAATTCCAATTAACTGTTCGATCCGGTGATGGTGCTGCCATCTATCGGTATAAAAAAATAATGGAGGCAAGGCACTTAGTATGGAGTCCTCGACAAAAATACAGTTGTAGTCAGTTGTGACTCGGAATCGGTAATTCGCTCCTTGATTATCATAACGTGGAAACGCGGTACAAAGATGCGCCAAAAAGCATAATTTGTGACGTCATCTAGACCACGCCTTGCTTGAAAATCGGACATTTTAAAAAATTAATTAAAAAATAACTGTTGGGAAAATGAAAGAATTTTCTGGGTTCATGTTATTATTATTATTATTTTTTTTTTTTTTTTTTGCTTATTCTATCAATTTCAGTGACTAAAAGTACTACTTTTGACTGTAGGAAACAACCCCATATGTCAAAGTATAACGTTGTAATATTTTCTTTCGTATAAAGTATGGGGCTTAGCTCCCTGCTCGCTGACGGTCACCAACCCGAGAAGATTGCTTCGCGAAGATTTAAATTGTCGATTAGGAATAATCAAATTATAATACGCATTACGGTTAGAGCAAAATGAAAATCCCAATTCTGTAGAAAATGGAATTAAGGTAAAGAACACAGTATAATTGAAAGGATATTAAAATTCCGCGCCCACACGAAGAAATGAAGAACTTAATGTAAATACGCATAAATCAAGGTATTTTTGAAAAAAAAAAAAAAAAACGCTTTGAGGAGCACCTGCTACCAAGCAAACTTGAACCAACTTGCAGAGCCCACAATTGATGAAGTTAATTTTGGATGAGAATAAAGTCGCTTAAATGTATTTAGCTTCATTAACTTTCTTTTCTGTTATCAACTGTCATGTTTCCCGTTTCGTGTGTCACATTGTATAAGTCAAATTACAGTTACATCAGTAACAAGTGTCCGTTTCAACTGTTTTTTTTTTATTTCCAGTTAGATGCAATACTTACTCAGAAGTTATATTCTTGACGCGAAATACATTTACCAATTTCTCAGTGCTGAGTTTACTACCCTTTATTTATTTTTTATGCAGCGGGAGATTTTTATACCATTTTTAAATATAAATTAAACCCCATACTGTGCTAAAACATCGAATAATAATAATAATAAAAAGAAGAAGAAGTATAAAAATAAAAAAATAATGATAGTAATAATAAATAAATAACATATATATATATATATATATATATATATATATATATATATATATATATATATATATATATATATATATATTTTTTTTTTTTTTTTTTTGCTGCAGGTGATTTTTATACCATTTTTAAATATACATTTTCCCAAAGAAATTATTGAGAGTAAAACGTTGGCCTTCTTGTTCTTGAACCCTGGTTCTGACTTACGTAGCCGGTAGATTTTCGAGATGCAGAAAACAGTCAGCGCCCATAATTTTGCAGCATGTAAAATATCCCTTCGTTTTACTTTGAACACCTTCGGCAAAACTGAAATTCTTAGTGCAGTTTCGCATCGAAGAGAGCCCAGGTGCCTCCAAATGAGCGTCAAAATTATCTATGCCATTGACATCTGCAACTTAATAGTGTATGCCAATACTGATGGAGCGTACTAATTCTGCAAAAGACGATGCCCCACTGGAAATGTAACGTAATCTGTTTCATCATCTTTATCGTTTATAAAACTAAAAGTAATCGACTAGTTTCTATATTGGGAATTTCAAAAAGTTTTAGGAACAGTTAGTTTTTATTATCTTTAGCTTTCTTGCTTAGACCTTGAGAAATTTATGAGCACAATCTAAAACTTTTGTGAAAAACCCACATTGGCAACTCTGGGTCACACCGATACACTTTCATGTTGCTTCCTTCAGAATTTTCAATGTTAATTTTTCAGTATTTCAAATTTTCTTTACGTGCTTTTCAAATTCATAAATGAATAAATACAATAGAACTTTTTTTAAAAAAAATGCATTTCTTGTGAGTCAGGATTATTTGGCTCTTACAAAACAGACAATACCAATGTGTTCATTTGAAACTCTAAATCTGATTGACCACGATGGTGAAGTGGGAACGTTAAAATACGTTTTCAAACGGAAAAGTAAGAAAACGTGACAAGATGTTGACATTTCTGTTTCTTCTTCCATTAAATCTAAACACGAAATAAAAAACCATTCTGTCATAGGCTACAGCAAATCTTTTTATTTCTCTTACGATTCCGCTACAGTGTGTATAGTTAGATAATGCAAATTTTAACTTTCCATGATAGCATGCAGCAAGATCGCACCATTTCTCCCTCCATTAAATCCGAAAAAGAAAGAAGAAATAGCTTGTTATTTCTACCATCACACCGTCATAGGTTGCTGCTTTCTCTTACGATTCCGTTAGTCTGTAGTTAAATACTGCAAATTCTAACTTTACATGATAGTACGCAGTAGGTGAGTAGGATCTTACCATTTCTCCCTCCATTAAATCTGATAACGAAAGAAGAAAGAGCTTGTTATTTCCCCTATCATACCTGCAAATCTTTTAATTTCTCTTACGATCCAGTAATAGTCTGTAGTTAGGTAATGCAAATTTTAACTTTCCTCGATAATATGCAGCAGGATCTTACCTTATCTTCCTCCATTAAATCCTGAAAAAGAGAGAAGGAAGAACTTTTTTTTTAAAATTATATTCTCCATCACACCGTCATAGGTTGCTGCAAATCTTTTAGTTTCTCTTACGATTCCGTTACAGTCTGTAGTTAGATAATGCAAATTTTAACTTTCCATGATAGAATGCAGCAGGATCGCACCATTTCTCCCTCCATGAAATCCAAAAAAGAAGGAAGGAATAACTTGCTATTTCTTCCATCACATCATCATAGGTTGCTGCAAATGTTTTAATTTCTCTTACGATTCCGTTGTAGTCTGTAGCTAGATAATGCAAGTTTTAACTTTCCAGGATAGTATGCAGCAGGATCTTACCATTTCTCCCTCCATTAAATCCTGAAAAAGAAAGAAGGAAGAATTTTTTTTTTTTATTATATCCTCCATCACACCGTCATAGGTTGATGCAAAACTTTTAATTTCTCTTACGATTCCGTTACAGTCTGTAGTTAGTACAAATTTTAACTTTCCATGATAGAATGCAGTAGTTGAGTAGGATCTTACCATTTCTCCCTCCATTAAATCTGAAAAAGAAAAAAGGAATAGCTTGTTATTTCCTCCATCACACCGTCATAGGTTGCTGCAAATCTTTTAATTTCTCTTACGATTCCGTTAGTCTGTAGTTAGATACTGCAAATTTTAACTTTACATGATAGTACGCAGTAGGTGAGTAGGATCTTACCATTTCTCCCTCCATTAAATCTGATAACGAAAGAAGAAAGAGCTTGTTATTTCCCATATCACATCTGCAAATCTTTTTATTTCTCTTTCGACTCCGTTAGTCTACAGTAAAATAATGAAACATTTTTGAATTTCCGTCATAGTGTGCCACAGGATCTTGCGATTTCCTCTTCGATTATTCCAGACTGATCAGTCCATAACACAGGGGTACCCAACAAGAAGGGGTAAAGGGGGGTCATGGCGCAGACTGTGCCATTAAAAGTTTTAGGGGGAGGGTTCAAGGTTTTTTTTTGAGGGGGCTCTAGGGCTTGGGAGTTTTTTGTGGTATTTAAGAAGGGTGCACTGTCGCTCTTGTAGGGGGGGGGGGCAAAAGGCGTGGTATCATTCACCATACCACCCTGTTATATGCTATAGCGTATATTTTTATTTCTATGCTGCCGCATATATTTTTATTCCCCTTACGATTATGTTATAGTCTACAGCAGTGTTTCAAAACCTGGAGGCGATCGCCCCCAAAGGAGCGATTTGGTTCTTCAAGAGAATGAAGCCCCCTATCGCCCTTAAATTCTTGAAGGGCGAGGAGGCGTGGAGTATTTAAAAGGTTAAAACAATAAAAAGCCCGTGAATATTAAAATTGAAAACTTATATACGAAACCAAATGATCAGAATTCATACAAGGAATCACAAGTTAAAAAAAAAAAAAAAAATTCAAGTTCAGGAGCTTCCTCCTCAGACTTCGATTGAACCTTTTCATTCTTCATCGCCAAGTTTGTGAATTTTCAATATCTTTTTAAATTGTCAATTTTTAATTCCCCCGGATTCCAATTTAGAAAAGAAAATAATTTCATAAAAATATAGGCGAATGTGGGGTAAAGTGAACTGGACAAAGTGAAATGGTGAAATATTTACTCTGCTTTTAGGACCACCTATCTAGTAATATTTTACCTATGAATAAACATGTGTTGTCTTTCACGCAGTCAAGAAAAAATTGCCTCTGAAAATCAAAGAATATGATAATACAAGCAATTTTCAAAAATTGATGGTCTTATTGTAATATTTCGTTGTAAGTCAAAACTTATATTTGCTACTATTAAGTGATAAAGTTCTTGTTATTAAGATTTAAAATATTAGTTGAGGCCTACTAATATTCGATTTAGTACTTATTTGTTTAATATTATGCTTATTTATATTTTGAATGCTTTGTAGTTAGTCAAGTGCAGGTGGAGCAAAGTTAAATGGTTCATTTGATTTCCTAATTCAATCTTTTATGAAATCACTTACATATTTTTTAATTAAGTATTTCGTTTATATTCCTTCATTTAACATACTCTTATATTTATCTATTCAATCACTTATTTTAATATTTATTCACTATTCTATTAACTGATTTATTTTTTCACATTTAGGAACTTATTATTATTTTTTATTTATTTGTTTATTATTTCATTTCCTTTTCATTTATTCATTCTTTCTTTTATTTACTCATTTATTTTATCGAAAATTTCTTTGATAATTGAAGAAAAACATTTCATTGTTACAAGAGTATTTAATTTTTCACTTTGCCCCTTAATAAAAAGAAGTGAAAAGTTTCCACTTTTTTTAAAGGTTCAAATGTATTGAAAAATATAATAATAATAATAATAATGTTTCAAAGTAAGTTTTTTTTACAAAATATATTGTTCTTTCTTTATGTACCACAATTTTCAGAAGAAATTTCCAACTTGTTCACTTTGAAAAAAGTAAGTAATCTTAACTTTTTAACTTTGCCCCACATTACCCTACTTCTGTTTTTTGAAAAGCAAACCAATGATTTTTAGAGAAGTATTTCCCTTCAAATAAGTAATCAGTTCGTTTTAGAAAAAAAAAATAATAATGTAAAAAAGGTACTTTTATCTATTTATATTTACTTTTTAGTTCAAGAGTGATTGGATAAAATGTTATATCCAATGATAAAATGTTTACTATGTGCACTTTACTTCAAATTAAAACTCGGTACTTATATATTTAATAGTATCGACGTCCGCTGTCGCCAACTTAGGTTTCTTTTTTCAAGGAAGAAGAGGGGCAATCAGCGATAGGTGTCGGTCAACCTCTAGAGGAGGGGGGGGGGGGGGACTCAAAACATAGATCTTAAAATAGAATAGATGTGCCTTCTCCCCACTTTTCTCCTCAGAGCGCGCGTCAACATCCCCGTTGGACATCACGTGATCAAGGGACACCTCTCACAAGAAACTGTTTCCCCTATCGAAGAGAATCACTTTGCGCCGCGATCATTTGCACAATTAAGGGAAATTTAAGCATTTAACCCATGGGTTAAATGCTTTAAGCATGGGTTAAACTCCCCTTTAAGCATGGGTTAAATTAAAGCATTTAACCCATTATTAAAGAAAAGGGGAACACTCTGTCCCTCACGTAACACCTCATATTTTTCACAAAAAGTAATAATTAAAAAAGGTAACAATTTTGTTTTCATTAAGAAATCGCAAATGTATTTGTTGTACTTTTGCAAAAAATGTCCTTTGTTACTTTTTAAGTTATTACATTTTAATGAAATGTGGGACAAAATGACAGCTTTTTCATGGAATGGTCCATTAGATATTTTCCCAATCATAACTTTTGAAGCAGGCGCACAAGCTATTTGAACTTTTTTTCAAGTGCTTTAAATACTGAGTAGAAATAGACGTCTACAAAAATCTTAAACAAAAATTGACCTTATAAATTTCCTTTTATTTCAATCAAATTTTTCAAATACAGATAAATGGTTTCAATGCGTGCTTTTTTCCACAACTTTTGAAGCCAATGCAACAATTTAACATAAAACCCTATCTAAAACCATAAACCAATTAGAAAAACAAATGTAAATAGTATCGAATGTCAATTAACTCAATTAAATAATATTCTAAGATTCGCATGCGTTTCGCACCAACACTCTATTAGCCAAACAAATAACTTTGGTTTGATCCTGATTTTTAAGCAAATTCAGTGTTTTTTTTTTTTTTTTTTTTTTTTTTTTTTTTTTTTTTTTAAGTACTCAGAAAATAAATTCATTTGCCATTATAAACTACATGAATGGTCATTTGACTTCCGCCCCCTCCCCAATTTTTCTTTTCTTTTTTTTTCGTCCTACAGGATATGACAATTTTGACAATTTAAACTCGAGGGTGAAGAAAACTAGTGATTATTGTCCCTCAACAATATTAATTTTGTCACTTTCCTACTTGTTGGTCTTTGTGAATTATTTTCATTGTTTGAATTGACTGCGCGATACATTCCAACGCTTCAATATTTAGTAACGACTAATTTTATAAACTTGTTAACGAGAAAATCTGCTGCTTCTGTTTCCAACATATGCTTATTTAAACTTAGAAAAACGGAATTAGAAATTTTTCTCATAACTCTTGTGGCTTCATGAGTAACATTATATTTTTGTGTTTTACTCCCAAAACTTTTTCACATTCTCGCTCAGTTGTTCTTCACAAATGTACATATTTCAATGGTTGCGATCTTGCAATAAGTTATCATACTTGAATGTGTCTCAAAATTCTTAAATTTTATTATGCCTATTTTTTAGTTTATTGTAGTTAAGACTGCGTTGCAGTCGTCGCAGTTCACAACAGAGTGCACTTGCCGGACAAAAAATCCAGCGTAGTCAGAAACATCACTAATATACTGCGTCATGTTAACTGAGATGATTTCTGAATTTTCCAAATCGTCGTCAAAGGAATCGGAAAAAAAGGCTTTCTTTCAAATCATTTTTGCTATGCTTCAAATTTAATCTTAGCATTTGAAGGTTGTTAAAATCAGCGCAATTTAAAGAACTGAACTCCTTAAATTTCCGTATGAATGAATAATCTTTTTTTCGCACTTCGAAATTGTCCGACGATTATTGTTGAATCCCCCCCTCACAACCTGATCGCACTGAAAAAAGTTTCAAGGTGATCCTGAGTAAGCTTATAAGTCATTATGCAGTTTAGAACTGGAATTCGGGCACCTACATACTTTTCATATGTTCCCAGCACTTTTCATAGAAATTAGGAAACTTAAAAAATCCAGTTTTTCGATTACATACTATAACTAATTTTCCATCACTTGTTTTTAGTGATTTAATATAATGTTCGGCATCTACAATAAATTGCTTAAAATATTCTTAATTTCGTCTCTGCAGGGGACTTTTTTTGCCTTTAGCAGAAAGAAAGATTTCTGTTACTCAGAAAGTCCACTATGTCTTTATTTTTTAATAAAATTGGCACCAGCATCGCATTCATCAAACCCTCTTTCGCTAGAAAATCTCAGATTCACACATATAGAGATTTCTCCTATAAGTATAATGAAAAATCTTCAGATAATCCTAGACTTTTAACGACGCTTTGCATTGTTAGATCACTGCTGCCCGAGAAGAGGGAGACACGATGTCCCTTGATCACGTGATTCTCGGCAGAATCATGATGACCCCACTTTCTCCGGGCGAAATACGCTGCGTTGTAGGAGAAAGGCCTATCTATCTCAAAAACGTTGCGAACTACCTGTTCCACAGCAAGATAGTTCAATTTCTCTCGAATGCCGCAGGATCTTTGTCAGTTCCTCATCGAGTATATTAATACAAATTCATGGCGGGATATTATTGGCATTTCTTCTGCTACTGTGCTACAGTATATACTTGAATGCTTTAATTTCTCTTATCATTTAGATGTCTAGGCAGTGGCGGCGCGAGAGCAAAAGTAAACGTCGGCGATGCAGTTCTGCGAGGCCCTTTTAATCATAAAATATTGTGAGACAAATAATTGAATTCATAGAATTAGTTTTTGTACTAACTATTGGCACTTAGGGTTCCCAATTCACTTAATTGCTGGGACAAAAACATTTCGTGATTAGTAGCACAGTCAAAAAGAAGTTTTTTTCGTGGTGGGGGGAGGAGCCGGCACTTTGACTGTGGAAAAAATACCTGATAGAAAGGGGGGTCTGGGGGTTCTCCCCCGGAAAGATTTCGAAATTTGTAGTTTTAAAACGCCATTTTGGGCTTTCTTTGCTGATGTTAAGGTAAAAAAGGTACAGGGGGTCTCGGTGGAAATTTCTAGAAATTGAAGCCTTAAAAATGCAATTATAGGCCACATTTATTGACTTTAGGGTCAGAGACTGTCACAGATCGATTCTTTAAAAAAAAAAAAAAAAAGGAAAAAAAAAAAGTCAAAATCAATTTTCTGCAAATTCTCGAAATTGAAGTTTTAAAAACGGAATTTTAGACAAACTTTGAAGATTTTACCGGAAGGAAGGGAAATTTTTGAAAATTATGGTCCTAAAAACTTAGGAATATTTTATATTCAGGGGCCGTTCCACTTGAATTTTCTGTTAATGAAGTTTAAAAAGCCTAATTGCTTATGATATAAAAGAAAGGCGATATGGGGACCCTTGCCCGAATATTTTCTGAAATTCAATCCTTAAAAATGCGATTGTATTGCCATATTTTGTAATATTACTCTCGGTGATTTTTGAAATTCAAGCTTAAAATAACGCAATTTTAAGCGATTTTCGACGTTGTTGAGCATTTGGGAGCTTTAAGCTGGAAATATCGCGAAGTTTAAGATCTGGAAACAAAATTTCAGTTGCTCCATAATGCTTTCGGTGTGTGTGTGGGGGGGGGGGAGGGGGAAGAGTTCGGAGGAGCAGCATTTTGGATATTTTCTTACTTTTAGATGAACTTAGGAAACAAAAGAAAAAAGAAAAGAACTGAAAAGAAGAAAGGGGGGGGGGATAGAGTTAGCTGATAAATTAGCTGTTGCCAATGAATATTTTTAATTCGGGCCCAGACAGAATTGGGCCAAACATTTGCTAAGGCTGACTCTCACACTATCTTGATTACTTTTGGGTCTGTTATATTTAATGAGAGCTTCAATCGAAAACATGGAAATATCTTAAAACTTCTGAGAATTTTGCGAGGCCCTATCTGCGCGAGGCCGTCGGCAGTTGCCGACGTCGCCGACGCCTAGCGCCGCCACTGTGTCTAGGTACGACTAAAACACTTTTATTTCTCCTACTACTGCATCAGCGTTTCCCCTAAAGTCTTTCAATTCTCTTATAGTTGTCGTGTGCCAGCTAAGCTGAACAATTGGGGTGCGCTGGTTCACTTTTCCAACTTATACCGTAATTTGATGTGAAGTCCGACTTCCACTAGACGGGCGGCGAGTAAATTCTCTTAGATCACATTGGGGCTTTAACAAAGCCTTATTTGTGAATGAAGTGAAAAAACCAACTTAAGGTAAAGCACAAATTGTTTAGATGGCACAAAACCTCTATCAAGTCATGAGAGAGAACTCCCAACCCCACGACTTTCTCGTTGTGTGTTGATCATTTTTGCTCTGATGAAGAGGCTGCATTGTAGTTTTGAAATAGCTATTTTATGTATTTTCTTGTTAATTTGTGCTTTATTTCCTTTGTTTTTTTTTTTTATACTTCTAGTATATTTTTATACAAAAGTTATTTGATAGTTTTACATTTAAAGTTTAATAAATTTCTTTATTTGATTTTACATTTTTTATCGATATTAAAAAACGTATCATGCATTATTCGAATATTTTTTGTTGTTATTATTTCTTTCAATCAAATTAAATTTTTCAATATTTTTACGGCTTGTGTGTTCCTCGGACACAGTTTACGTCAGATCTTAGTCTAACTTGGCTAAGAAGTCCTTCAATTGTCAGGAATTCACATAGAGAGTTTCGCCAGAAAATTCGGTGAAACGTTTACGCCTGTTATTAACAATGACTGAATGTTTGGAATTTTAAAATATCCACAGAGCTCTAAATTTTAAGTCAATAAAATTGCTCTTTTCTACATATTAACGGGGAAACTTCACACTATTCTTTTTTTTTTTTCTTTTATTTAAGCCCAATTGTCATTGTTGACCATGCATCAATAGACACAATCTTATTTTTGAGGTATGCCGTGCAACGCAGCTGGTCTACTACAGTAAAACCTGTCTACAACGATACTGTTGGGACCTAAAAAAACGTATCGTAATAGACAGGTTATCGTTATAGACAGTTTGATTATTCATGCTGACCATTTTGCTGGGTGCCAAAAAAAATATTGTTATAGACAGGTTTATCGTTATAGACAGTATCGTTATACACAGGTTTCACTGTATAAACCCGATTGTGCGTTGAATCTAAATTTAAATTTTGAGTGATTAAATTTCTCTTTTCTACAGACTAACGGAAAATTTCCCACAATTTATTATTTATTATTATTTTAAATTTTATCCTCATTGTTGAACATTCGTCAAACTGGCGCAATTTTATTTTCGAGGTAGACCGTGCAACGCAACTAGCTACTCCACTATAAAACCGAGTGTGCGTCGAGTTATCGTTCCGTTGACCGTTGTTCACTGCCAGCCGTCCAGAGGAGACGTTCGGCAATGGGAGAAACGCTCTCTGTGATGGGCTCTAATGAGGAAATGGGTCAATTAAATATAGAAACAGGGGAGGCGATGATGGTGAGATTGACAGCTGTGCCTGACGTCAGAGAGCACGTGCTACGATGCAACTTTATGCCTCCCCTCCTCCCCTTTTGCCCTTAACGAACGGACGATTTGATTTTACGGCCTCCCCATGGTGTTTATAGTCTCCGTATAAACGAAGAGATTTCACTCACCTCAAAATGTTTTTAATGAATGGGTGGAAGCCCGTATAACCAGACTTATTTAAAGAGGGATATTGTCTCTCTGACACCCGTGGCTAATCTACTATGGTGGTCAACCTACGGCCCTCATGAGGCCCCGCGATGCTGATTTGGTGTGGCCCGTTGTTTTGTTTAGTGCTATCAACCGAAAACCACGATTGTAATCATAATATTTGATTATAATCATGGGCGGCACTGTGGTCCCAATGTCACAAATTCGGAGCCAAACTTTCAGATTTGGTTTCTGGGAAAACAAACGCAATCAAAAAAGAATCAAGTGATAATAACAACTGCAATTCAGAGGCGCCCCGAGCCAGGGCCACGCCAAGCCTGATCGGCGCCGTCGTGCAAATGTCCTTTTTGAGCGCCTTTATGCTCTGGCGTTCGAGGGAAATATAGTTAACATCCGGAGGGAGACTTTGTAGACAAATATAAAATTAAAAAAAAAAAAAAATACGTTTTGACACTTAATTCACACAAAAATAGTATGTTAATATTTAATTTCGCAATATGGTGTACGTTTTTACTTCATACGTATCTCGAAATTATTCTGAATTCAGCAGGCTCCTCTGATATGATAATAATGTGTTTTGGAAGAAAAAAATATTTTAATATCTAAGTTAAAGCCACTTTGAATATCTATCTAATTTCTAAGTGATGAATAATAATTAAAAAAAAAACTTTTATGCCTGTCAAAACATGACAACAGGAGCAGTGGCGCAACTAGAAAATAGTTTTAGGGTGCACAAATTGAAAAAAAAAAAAACTCTTTTAGTAAGAGGGGGGTCCGGTGTTCTCCCCGGAAAATTTTTGAAATTTGCAGTTTAAAAAACGCAATTTTTAAACGGTCTTTGGTAGTGTTGTGAGGAAAAAAGGTACAAGGCGTTTCTGCGGAAATTTATGGAAGTTGAAGCCTTAAAATGTGATTGTATCGGCCATATTTATTGACGTTAAGAAAAAGGAATGGAACTCTGGGATTCAACCCGATCGTTTTTTTTATTTCGAAAAATAGATAGAAATTAATTCTTTTTCTCCAATCCAATTTTTCGAAATTGAACTTCCGAAAAATCCAATTGTAGACAACTTTGAAGATTTTTACAAAAAGGGAATTCTGGAGCTCCCCCCTGATTTTTTTTTTCAAAATTTAAAGCCCTAAAAACCTGAACAGTATTCTAGGAGAAGTGGTTCAGAGTCTATTCTAACTTAAATTTTTCGTAAGTCATGTTTGAAAAACCTAATTTTTGATGATATATAAGGAAGGATGCTCGGAGGCTCTTGCCTGAATATTTTCTGAAACTGAAGTCTTAAAAATGTGATTGTAAGACAATATTTGGTATCATTAGGGCCGGCAATCTTTCGAAATTGAAGCTCTAAAAACGCAATTTTAAGTGATTTTCGAACGAAGTTTCAAGATATGTTGCTTCGTATTCGGGAGCTTTCGCGACATTTTTGCGAAATTGAAGATCTTGTAACCAAATTTGAGATGCTCCGTAATGCTTTTGGCGGGGGGGGAGGGGGGTATTCGGCTGAGTAGCCTTTATAAAAATTTCTTAATTTATGGCGAACTAGAAAAAAGAAAATAAATAGGACGGAGGGGAGGAGTAGCTGACCCATTTGTGAATATTAAAGTTTTAACCCAACATCATAAATTTTTCCTTATTGAAATCACTTTGTTGGACGCTTCCCCCCCCCCCCCTCAGTAGTAAATATTTTAAAAAAACATTCAACTAAGCATTCTGGAGAGGAGAGGGCACTGGGCGGTGCAACCAAAGAGGTGTCCTCTGGATCCTTACCCCCCCTCTGGTTGCGCCACGGAACAAGAGGGTACTGATTATATTTCATAAATAAAGGATAATATTGCAGAGGATATTCCGCTTTAAAATCTGAAACTGAAACTTGCCGTTAAAACGAATGCTTCTAACTTACGAAATCGTTAAAAAGGCATTGCATTTAATATCTAAAACAAACATTGTCCAAAGCTCTTTCTTTAATTTAATACACAAATAGTTGAAGAAAAAGGGGTGGAGGAATTGAGTAATTATGGTCCACTCGTTTCTTTTCGGAACTAAAAAGTAAATCTAAATCATTGTCTGCAATAGATGCATATTACGCACAAGTAAAATAATATGCAAATGTGCTTAGCGTATTTTTTGATGTATGATAACATGATGCAGTGAAACTACCACGAATAGTAGTTAAAAATCACAAAACGACATATTGCACGAATTATAATATAACATATTCACCGCAAGAACCAAAATGGGGAATAGCAAATTTCTTGCGCTGCTTCGTATGCTCAACCTTGTGAAATTTTAGATATACCGAAATAACATTCATGGCTCCACATATGAAGAAAAATTCTAATGTATGCATTAATTAGCATCATATGTTTTCAGTATAAAAGATTGCGCTTTTAAATAGCATATTCAGACGCAACAAGGCATTTCCCCCACCCCCCTCATTTATAGATAGGCAGCAAGGAGAATTGTTTGTTTTATGAGCGGTATAATTTCACAGGTATTTTTATAGATATGATGAAAAGTTCAATTTTCATTTTTTTGGTCGGAGAGTTTTCCCCCATTTGGATCATTTTTAATTGGTAGAGCTTGGCGCCTTTTTGACTTTGGCGCCGTCGTGCTCAGCACGACCTTGCACATAGGGACGACGCGTCCCTGCGCCGAGTTTAAATTTTCGGGAGAGCGGAAATGCTCAATTTGCCGAATGGAACTCTAAATTTTGCCGAATGATGATGATTTTACGGAATTAGACTCCAAATTTGTCGAGTTTGATGATAATTTTGCCGCATCGCGCATCGTCAGACCAAACTTGCCGAATAAGGAAAATTTCGGAAGGTCACAGTAACCTCCCGTGACTTCCCATTGATGCTACAATTCTTCACATGTATTTTACTATAGGTGGAGTAAACATGTGGCGTGTTTAGTTACGTTTCAACGCTTCAACGATAGTTAAGGTCTATCTGCGAGTTCTTGCCTTGCATATGATCGCTTCTCGCGACGTGCGACGAGTTCGATCTTTGATTATAACATTTGTAGAGCGCAATTCTGATATAACAGAATAAGAGGGGGTCCTAGGGCAAACAATTTTTTCGGGCCCTTCTTCGTCAAACCTTAAAAACAAAAACATTTACGGAGAACCAATCTCAGAATAACTTTATAGGTAGTATAAGCCAGCTGCGCACACAGGAATTTTTCAAGGGGAGGGTAAAAAGTCAAAAGCTTCATTCTCATATTGTACCCCACTACGCCGTCAAACATACTGACTTAATTTTATCGATTCCCAAGAACGAAAAACAGTAAAAAAATAAACTATTAAATAAATAATTATCATTATTTAATGAAATATACTTAAATAAATAAGGAGAAAGCAAAATAGTTTATGCTTTTACTCTTCTCATAATTAAAAAATGGATTCATGTTCATCGAATCTTATTTTAATCTGTAGTTACAATGCTAAAACCATGGTTATTAGAGTGTATTCATTTATAACCATCATTCTGCTTCTTATAAGCAATTCGTTATGGGAAAAGTGAACAATATTAAAAAAAAAAAAAATTAACATGAGGATTTTATTTTTTTACTTATTAGAACTGAAAGGATTGTTACCTTTGTTTGAAATTATTCTACGTACAAAATACATAGAATCGTAATCAATTGGGAGAAAATAAATGCAAAACCTATGGGAGGGACCCCCTGGACCCCTCCCTTGTGTGCGCCACTGAGTATAACAGTAATAAAAATTTTATGTTTTGTGTTTTTCTTGCTCTATGGATTTAACTTAAACCCGTGTCACGTATACTTCACTAAAATATTATTAGGTTTGATGTATGAGCCACATATTACGAAATCAATTGATACTACGAAATCAAATCAAGTCATACGAAATCAATTCGTAATACCTGGGCACTAAAATGACTGTTGCCCTGTGTATTAGTAATAAGGGGAAAAAAAAGCTGTGAGGCTTTTATGGTTCTGCTTCAGGTTTTTTTTTTTTGGGGGGGGGGGGGGTTAAATTTTGGAGATGCTTAATTCACTTTGAACACTTTTTGGGGAAAAATTCACAGCATTTATAGCAAAGATAAAAAAAAAAAAAGTTTGGGGGAGAAGATAACACTAGCAACAAATAAATACACAACTCTAAAATTGCACAAATTGCTGACACTTACAAAAAGTGCTTGATCTAGAATTTAGATTCTCCCGATATCTTACTAACCGGACTGAATAATTGGTAAAATTCTCTTACACCAAAATGAAGATGCAGGCGTTATAAATTAATTTATGAAAATATTTATCTCAGTTACATTATTAATTAATGTATTCAAGATCATCAATTTTAACAAATTAAAATGAATATCATTTTGTACTTAAGATTAAAAAACGCTGTCACCCCTTCAAAAAAAGTGGAAATGAACTTGTTACTGCCAGCTGCTGGCGAGTTAAGAATTTTGCCCATTAATTCCTATGCGTGCTTTTGACTATGTATCCGTTGATCAATGGTGTGAATCCGTTATATTGCGCTTTTTTTTCTTTTGACGTGAAACTTTTTATGCGAAGGCTTTGAAATTCTTATCGGCAAACTTTTTTGTACGACGGAATTGATGTAGTGTTTCCCAATTGTTGCCAAAATCAATGAAAAATAATAGTAATCATAAAATTAAAGTACTTCTGCTATTTAATTGTCGCAAAAACAATGAAAAATATTAGTAACTAGAAAGTCGCCCGTCAGAGTATGACGTGTGAAAATTACTTCTACTCTTCTACATTTTAACGAAACCAATTGCCTGTTTGTTGATATTTTGATATTTGAAATTTTAACCAAAACTCCAGTGGATTAACCTTAAACTCCAGTAGGTAGCGTTCATTGTTGACCATTTTTTCGTTTCTTCATTCCCCCGAAATGAAAGTCTTACCAGTAAAACAGTTAAGTCACCGGATCGAGTTCAGCCTTGTCACAAGAAAGCCTTTCCCTGCAGGTTAAACATTACCAAAACATATTATCACATTATCATGCCGTGGCGCGAGTTTCATTGTTTAAACTCGCGGGTTACATGATCATTGCCTATTACTTTCTGAGGATTATAAAGTTGGTTTTGTTAACAAACTTAACAAATTTATTTCAAGCTTGAACTTAAGCAGGCATATATTTGTGGATTAAAACTTTTCAGATACTGCAGGTTTCTTTGACTCAAGTCAAGTGATCAATTCAAAAGCATAATTCACATTGCTTTAGTTCAGCCAGATTAGTGGTTAAACTTTTATCGACAAAATTAGCTTTATAATTGCAATTATTTTTCAGTTAAAAAGCGGATTTAGAGCATTGTTTAATTTTCTCTTGTTTATAATTTATTTTCTTTATTAAAATATGGCAATTTTGTCGGGAATATGCTTAAGTTAGGCGCAGAAAGAGCAAGAGCTTGGCGTGAGACTGCGGGAGAAATAACAGTTTAAAATGTAAAGAAGAAAAAAAAAGTTTCACTTCTATCGTGTGTCTTTACGACACACAATTCTATTTTTTCCCCAATCATTGATGTATAACAAGAATAAAGAAAAAGAAATTGAGATGTGAGTGTAAAATTGAGAAGCGCGCCAAAGGACGTTCATTAATACATCCCCCACTGTCTGGAGAAGTTCTCCCCACACAATCGGATCAACAAGTCCGCGAAATGTTTTGATTGAAACGAAACTTCATCTCGCGGAGCCAGATAACCTCTTCCAACTAGAGAGAGAAAACGAATCGTTATCGACAGGAGCACAGCCGGGACTTGCCTCACCCGCGTTTCCTTCCGTTCCCAGAAAAAACTCACTTGTTTGGCAGCAGATAAGGCCCGAGCATTTCTAGGATCAAAACGGAATTTTATGTCGCAAGTGAAACGTATATATTGGAACATTTCACTGGTTTCAAATGGTGATTTTAAGCGTCTGCTAACAGCAAATGATGAAAGTTGGTGACAACATTAAAAGTTTATAATGTAATACTAAGATGATTTGTCACTAATAGGCTACATAAACGTGTATGTTGGGACACGTCACTGGTTACAAATTACAAATCATAACTTTATGCAAGTCTCTACTAGCAGCAAGTGCCTGAAATTTGCTGACAACATAAAAGATCAATTGCAATAATATTTTATTAGTATGTTATACGAAGTTTGATTTGGGACATTTCACTGATTGCAAATGGTAACTTTATGTGAAAGCGTTCACTGGCAGTAAATGATGAAATCTGCTGACAACATAATATATTTAATATAATGTAAAAATAAAGATAACTTTGTGTTGGGGATTATTTTATTGAATCCTAACGTGCAAATGGTAACTTTACGTAAAAGCATCTACTAGTAACAAATGATCCAATTTGCTGGCATCATAAAAGATTTAATGTAATGTAATTGTGATGATTTGTTATTAGTAGACTGAGGCCGTGGTGGCCTGATCGGTAAGGCATTGGACTTGGGGCCGGAGGGTCTCGGGTTCGATCCTCGCTGGTCGAAGATCCACCGTCGTCATTAATGATGACTGGGTGGGCGACGCTAAATATGCTCGTAGTCACAATTTCCTCCAAGTGAAACGATACCTCTAAGTGTGCCAGACCAGAAAGTTATTCGGCTCCTGGCCTGGTTCTAAATTCTCGAACTGTCCATAGATGGCACCACCATCTATTGTGTTGTCTTCTGAAGGCAAGGCGCCTGGCACGCAGGTCCTTCATAGTTTGAGATCCAGAGGTTCCTTTGATAGTTGATATTAGTAGGCTACAAAAAAAGTTTCTGTTCTGAGACATTTCAATTGGTTGCAAATGGTAACTTTATATGAAAGCGTATACTGACAGCGAATGATGAAATCTGCCAACATGTTTAATAGACAGTACATTCTCGATTGTCCACCGGATGGAGTGGCACGGGTACTGCCGATAGTGAAATTCGCGAATTACCTGAAAAGGGTTTGAAATGGGGCAAATTAAAAAAAAAAAAACTTCTTTGATTAAAAAGGACACAAATGTGACACGAACAGTGAAATATTACATGTAGTAGGAATTTAAAAAGTAAATTGTATTATGTTGGGGAGACCGGGGCTAGTAGTGACATTTTCGGCATTTTTGATATTACCATAAGATTTGAACTGATGTAAAACATTTAGTGCATCATATCATTAGAGTAAATTTTGAGTAATATATTTATAAAAAGAACTATCAACATTTTTAACGTTTTCCATAACATAAAATGGAATTTGCGTAGCCTCTAAATTTGTCTGAACTTGCCCCGTAGCGGGGCTAGTAGTGATTTGCTTGAGGCACATTGTGGACACATAAAAAGCGCGTACAAATACTTGTGAATATGTACAAATTATGTAAGAAATGCAATTAAATGGGATATTTTAAGTTAAGAATGTAAAAACCATTCATTTATAACTCTTTGAACACAAAAAATAACACTTTCATCTTCATATTTTTAAAGAACACTGTAAACGAAATGAAAATAAAATAGTTAAATTATTAATACTTGTGAACTCTTTTTCAGAGACACATTAAAAAACTAAGTTAATCAAAAAAGAAAAAAACGTAGACCAACACTTATTTTTGACCATAATTAATCTTTGACTCGGTACAACGTATAAGCCCATATTCTACAGTCCTACCTATTTTTATAATCACTCATTATCATCGCTTTTTTTCAACATCCGATAAGCTGTTAATACAAATAAAATATGGTTTCTTTTTTGGTACATTTGACATGAGACCATCATTTACATGGCATGCCTTGCACCCAGTCTTCTACGGGTCTGGAAACTTTGTATTGCTCCAAGCAAGCAAACTGGACTTAATCAATTTTTATTATCTAAAGAGCTACTTTTCAATAACGTTATTGTACATTTTTGTATACTTTTTGGCCTTTCCGTACAGTTTCCATTTGCTTTTTTTTTTACTCAATTTGTTTCTTGCGTTCTCTTGCTTTTAGTTCTTCTACAATTTTCTCTTTCGGTGTGATTGCTAGAATGGCAGGTTCTAAAATATTTACGAGCGGAGAGTGCTTGCCTTTCTATTTCCTCCTTTAGGTGGCCGTCTTTTTTTCTGTAAAACGTACCGCTAATACAATGCTAATGTCAACTGTCATAGATTCATCTAATTCAATGAGATTTGTCACTTCTGAAGGCTATCCTTACCATCATTGACTAAATGTATTACTAAAGTGATTGGTTTGTTAAACAGCTTCGTATTTATTATTTTCACAATCATTTTAGTCATCAACGCTCTCATCTCCGACGGATAACAGACCGGGGCAAGTAGTGACAGGTTACAACGTGCCTCCTTGACTGTGTCACAACTAGACCGTGTGACTCTATTTTGAACTTTATTCAATGAATGATAAAATATAGCAATGTAATTATAATGATTTGCCGTTAGTAGGCTGCGCATAGGTCTGTGATGGGACATTTCACTGACAGCAAATTGCAAACGGTACTTTAAGCAAAAGCGTCTACTGAACAACCTATAATGAAACTTGCTATTTGTAGACAACATAAAAGATTCAATATGAAGAAGAATTATTATAACTATGCCGACGGCCTCGCGCAGATAGGGTTTCGCAAAATTCTCAGAAGTTTTACGAAAGTTCCATGTTTTCAATTGAAGCTTTTATTAAATACAACAGACATAAAAGTAATCAAAATAGTGTGTGAGGGGGACACTGCACAAAGCCAGCCTTAGCAGATGCGGGGCGCGATTGGAGAACTTTGTAGGGGCCCTTTTACAAAATGATTGTACAAATTTGAGCAGTTAACTGATCGTCGATTTTTCCGGGCGCGGGCTAACATTTGAAACTGTTGAAATTATCCGTCTTCCTTCAAGTTCTACAATTTTATTTATTTTATTTTTTGAAAGAAATCAATGAGTGAAACTTCTTTAAAAAAAAAAAAAAAAAAAATGTTTGAATTAAGAATATTCAATAGCGAAAGCTTTTATTGATCAGCTAATTCTACTCCCCCAAACCCCGTTTTATTTCTTTTCGTTTTTCTCCTAGTTCGTCTAAGAAAGAGAAAATGTTCAAAATGCTGCTCCTCCGAACTCCCCCCCCCCCCACGCACACCGAAAGCACTGTGAAGCATCTGAAATTTCGTTTCCAGATCTTCAATTTCGCGATATTTCCAGCTGAAAGCCCCCAAATACTCAACAACGTCGAAAAGCACTTAAAATTGGATCTTCGGATCTTTAATTTCAAAAATTACTGAGCCTAATATAACAAAATATGGCCTTACAGTCGTGTTTTTAAAGCTTGAATTTCAGAAAATGTTCGGGCAAGGGTCCTCATACCGCCTTTCTTTTATATCATAAGCAATTAGGTTTTCTTAATTACACTAACAAAAATTTTAAGTGGATTGGCTCTTGAATATAAAATATTGCTTAAAATTTTAGGACCATAATTTTCTAAAATTTTCCAGGAAAGAGCTCCCAGAAACTCCTTTCCGTAGAAATCTTCAAAGTTTGCCTAAAATTCTGTTTTTGAAACTTCAATTTCGAGAACTAGCAGGGGGAGGAGAAATTGATTTTGACCTATTTTTTTTAAAAAAAAGAATCGATCGGGGACAGTCTCTGACCCTAAAGTCAATATATATGGCCTATAATTGTGTTTTTAAGGCTTCAATTTTTAGAAATTTCCGCTGAGACATCTGTACTTTTTTTCCTTCAACATCAGCAAAGAGCCTAAAATAGCGTTTTTAAACCACAAATTTAAAATTTTTTACGGTGGAGAGCCCCCGGACCCGCATTTCAATTAGGTCATTTTTTTTCTTCTTCAATGTCCTCCCCCCCCCCCTCACCGAAAAAACTTCTTTTTGATCGCGTTACTAATCACGAAATGTTTTTGTCATATCAATTAAGAAGTGGTTATTCTAAGTGCCAACAGTTAATACAAAAATTAATTCTACGAATTCAGTTATTTGCCTGAGAATATTTTATGATTATAAGGGCCTCGCAAAACGGCATCGCAGACGTCTACTTCTTCTCTCGCGCCGCCACTGCTCCTGCTTGATTTTCATATGTCACAATCAAGTCCAGCAATTCTCAACCAGTGGTCCGGCGGTTGGGTTTTTACCGGTCTTCAGAGATAGTTCCTAAAGATCAAAAAGATTTCTATACTCAAAAAATAAAATAAAATAATAATAATAAAAATAAAATAATAATAATAATATTAATAATAATTAAGTAAATAAAACAAAGGAATAAAGAGAATAAGCATAATGCTAATAATTATTATACGACATTTTAATTTTTATGTGAATTTTGTGGTAAATATTCGGATTTTTCTATGATTTCTCATAAATTATTATTTACTTAAGAGTAACTACGTATTACAATTACTACTCGTTGTCGTTACATTTGAGTAATTAGTGATATTTCTTTGTTGCCAAGTAAAATGTTATTCATTTGTTGTTAAAATTACTTTGTAAAAAAGAAACAAAACTTTCACCGGTCCGCAGAATTTTTTCCACAAGTTTTTAACGATCCCGGTGTCTATTTGAAGAAGTGTATATGAGAAAGATAAAAATTACACCGGTCCGCGAATTTTTTTCAACATCTTTTGCCTGTCGACGGGTCAAAAAAGGTTGAGAAACGCTGGTCTAGTCTACTACTAAGAAATTTAACCGTTTATTTCAGAAATTAGTCAAGTGCCAAGCTTTAAAAATTTTTCAATAATGATTTACAAATAGAGTAAGGGTAACACACCAGTAGTGGCCACTTCAAGATTTAAAAGGCACTAGTAGTGGCCACAGTGAAGTACATTTTTAAACTATGGTTCTAAAATATTAATGGTCCCTCTTGAAACTCAATGAGCGTATTTTAGCCCAACTCTTTCTAAATCGTCCCAATTTGTAAAAAATTGTAGAATTTCAATTTGTTTAATTTTTATCAATTTTTTCCCAAACCTCAAATTTGATCCACTACTGGTTAATCCAAAATCTCAAAATTTTAGTTGTGGCCATCTGACATTTTCCCATCCGAAGAATTTACATTACTTACTTTAAATTAAAATAACTGATGAATAAAATTGATTCAATATGATGAATCATATTGAACCGTCCATTTTTTGTTGGTACATTAAGTACCAACAAAAAATCACATTATTATTGTTAATTTCTTTCTTCAAAGTATATAAGTAAACTTGAAGTGGCCACTACTGAAGCACTGGGGACTACTTGTGTTTTACTTTACTGCAATACAGTATTTTAAATTGAAAGGAATGCGCATATAGTAGGAATATTTCTTTTGGTAAAAATCATTGTAACCAAAACGATTGAACATTTTATTACGATGATATTAATATTTTCCGAAAAAAGAGAAATTTCGGCATTTTTTTGGAATTTGACTGGTTTCTCTAATAAATGATTCAATCGCTTAAATTGGCTATTAGTAACTTACATAAATGTTTGCAATGAAACAGTTCACTGATCGCAAACGGCGAATTTATGCGAAAGTTAAATCTGTACCACATTATTTTTCCATTATTTCCTCTTGACTTCCAAATCTGACAGTGTATATAGTCTACTTATAAGAAATTGATAAAGTTTGCTATTGGTATACTAAACAAAAACTTTAATATAATTCAATAACATAAATAATTTGCTATTAGTAGACCACGTGAGAATTGAATATTAATTCAGTAACGCAGAGAATTTGCTATTAGTTGACTTTATTAAAGATTTAATATGATGTAATAAAAAAGATAATTTTATATTCGTAGATTATATAAAATATTTGGCATGAGATATATAATTATAAAGATAATTTGCTTTCTGTAGACAATTTTAAAAGGTTTAATACAGCGTAATAATAAGGATAATCGGCTATTAGTAGATTACATGAAAGATTTATTATAAGATAATGATAAAGAAAATTTACCTCTAAGTAGACTACATAAAAGTTTGTGATGGGATATTCCACCGACAGCAGATAGCAAATGGTAATTTTAAGGAAAGGAAGTTGTGCTCCATAATTTCCACAGTTACATTTTCACATTGAAATTCGATGGTGAAGTCTACTACTAATAAAAGATACAATTGAAGTTAAAAATAATTCAAGATATCTTTCACATATTGTTTGACAGTAACTCAGTTCAACTATGCCCATATGGCCCCCCGAAAATTTTTGTAGACCAGTAAAATTTTATGAATGTGAAGTCAGCTGTTAGTAAATTATTTTTTCAATAATGATAAAACTAGGATAGGGAAAAAAAGAAAACTAAATTCAAAAGAAAATTAAGAAAATGAAATAAAACTACGATCTGTTGAATGAATCAAAAGAGACACTCCTGTGATTACTCGTTAAAGACATAGGAGTCACATGCAGAAAACACTGGAACATTTACAACGTTTTAATATCGATAATCCAATTGAGTTAATTTCTGAAGATTTGAGGCTTTCTGCATTTGAACTTGGTGTGGTCGGTCTAATTATTAAAGTTGAGCGGTGATAAAATGTAGTGGAGTTAGTACATAAAACAATGGTACACAAGTTAAACTCAGTGCAGAAAATAGTAGTTCATTTGATTTTCTAATTAGCAAAAATGGGTTTGTATTTGTATTGGCGTATAAGCAATGCAACAACAAGAGAATGACATGTGTGAGTCATTCTTACGAAAATAACACTAAACATGTTTCAATTGTGTTCATCAATTTTAATAGTTTCAGCAAACTACATAATTATATATATTTAAAATTAATTTTTCATTTATTTGTATTATAATAAAGTGACATTGGTTTTTACATAAGTAATTTATGTAGGATTTTAAAATATTTTGACCACTTCATAAAACAAGAGTTAACAAAGTGTTTTGGTAAATAAATGTTTAAGGAGTAATAAACAATGGCAACTTTGACTATGATTTGACCAAACAATGATGACTTTGTTCAGGGTGTTGTTCAATGTTAAAAATTACATCGACATTGATTTGATAAAACAATGATGACGATGCAGAGACAAGACATTGCATGTGTTGAATTTCAACACATGCAATGACAACATTTTGACACACCAATGATGACATTGCTGCGTATACTGTTAAATATCAAAAACTACAACGACATTGTTTTAGCAAACTAATGATTACAATATTTAGTACGTTGTTGAACGTCAATTCATACACATATAACGTTTGTGCTCAGTGGCGTATGAGCTTGAACCAGTCTGTATCGGGCTGAACAAACTTTATTTCGTGATTTCTTCTATGCAGAGCACCTCGGATCCTCGGAAATAAGCATGGAAGACTTCTGAAGCTGTACTGCATCATGTGCGTACGGAATGGCAGAAAACTGGAGGAATGCCTCTTTTGAAGCCACTCTATGTTGTTTAGACAGTGTATCACAAAAACCATTTCAAATCCTGGTGTCTCAAAGCAGCGACTGTAACCCCCGGACTATAGCTCGAGACTTTTTGGGCTCCGAACCAATATAAAATTATATCGCTGTTCATTGATTCTCAACCTGTGGTCCGTGAGCAATTTTCATATTGTCCGCGACAACTATTGAAAATTAATCTATACCATTTTTAAAGTTGTTATTAAATTTATTAAGGAAGATTTTTGGATTCATCTCATTTCGCCTAATATAGGGTAACGGCACCAGTCTCAGATATGCTTAAGACATCGCTCTCAGGTTAACTCAATTTTCTGAGCATTCTAATGTATTTAAGCCTTTTAAAGCTATTTTTCTTTCATGCAACAACATCTCATCTACCGTTTGGCTGCTGAATCTCTGAATCAGCTAATTCTATTTTTATTTGCTCAATTTCGAAAAAAAGGTCCGACTCCCAGTAACAGACGTCGAAAATCTGATGATACCGAGCAACAGACAGGATGAGGAAAGGATGAGTAATAGACAAACTTCTCTTTTTATCTTCAAAATGTGCAAAAGTTCTTTACTTTTAGAACTAAAGCTTTATTAAATTCAAATGAACATGAAGCATCAGCTAACCTCATGGTAACTGTTCATAACCTTCCACCACTGCCTTGTAAATACCAACTGGCTCATAAAATTCACTCGGAGAACACTAGATGTCTGCACCGTATTCATGGGCCACATCAACATCAGTTTTACCAGCCTAAAAGACTTATTATTTCAATCCAAACTTATGACTGTCGGTCACTAAACCCTCGTCTGTTACTGGTAATCTAGGAAAATATTATATCTAACGCATGTGGTCCGCTTATTGATTCGGAAGGGTACCAAGTGGTCTTCAGTAGCAAAAACGTGGAGAATCTCTGGGCTATTATAAACTTGACTGGGACAGGTGCAGACTTTAAAAAAATAGTAGCATCGCATTGTTTACATGAACAGTGTTGTTTTACTTAGAGTTGCTTCGGATCAGAACATTTTTATGTTTTATGGTTTAAAATTTGACCGAGGACAACGAGGAATATCCGCATGGCTTTATTTTTAAAAGTAAGTTGGGAAATGTAAGTCTTCCCATTATTGTTGAAGTCAGTACTATTTTGTTGCACATACGTAGCGCAGGAAAATGATTTTTTAATTTTGCTTGGTGATCACTACGTAAGGTTTTTTTTTTTTTTCGAGAATATTTTTGTCGAGAACACATGTTTACATGTTTTAGTTAACTTAGTTATGTGAGAGATTATTTTCCCGCTGGCTTTCAATTCTGCAGGTAAATTCATTTTGTGGCGAAAAAAATCTGAAGCAATTATGCGCGCCTTTAAATTTAATAGATAAAATGCAAGATTTTCCTTTATTTTTTGTTTTGGCTAACTTTAAATTCTGCACGAAGCTTAACGAAGTCACATCTTTAAAAAAATTTCCCTAGCAAAGCTGTGGCAGGAATAGTTTTCATGCGTCTGTAGTCGAACCAATTGGACGGCGTAATTGGACGAACTTGAAATTCTGGTTGAAGGTCGCCGTTGGCGACTTTCTAAAAGCTCTTACGAAGATCAAAGCTGTAACAAAAAAAAAAAAAAATGACTGAAATAAGCATAACACCGTAATCGTTATGATAGGTGGCTCTTTAAAGGATGCTAAGGGAAGGTGGTGCTTCATTGTTGTAGGTTGCAAAATTTCATTGTTATCAAAATACAATTGCTGTTGGTCATTTTTTATTTAAGGAGTTATCTACTTTGTTCAATAATTCAACTTTGAACGTAGTTCAAAGTAAATGTCTTTAAAAAGTTACCAATTTATAAAAAAATCAACGACCATGTTTGATGTATTAGGTACAAAATGAAGAACATATGCCATAAGAAACGGACAAAATAAGTTCGTGAATTTTTTAAATAAAATGTATGAAAATTATATAAATTAAAGCAATGAAAATACACTCAGCTGACTAAGATTTCGATGACTGAAGTTTTCTGGGAAATGTTTTAATCATAGGAATTCCTTTATGAAATGTAACTCTCTAGTAATCTCTATTGGTCACGAATCAATTCCCTTATTCTTCTTCGAAAAACCACATGTGATTCAAACGTATTTCCCAAAAGGAAAACAATATTCGCGACTATTAAATAAAACTGCAGGACATGCATTTGCAGGACAACCACCATGTGCTACTTGTGATAAAGATATAACAAGGAATCTTTATCTAAATTCTACAAAAGCAGCAGTCGACATCATTATTCCAAACATAACAAGAAAGCGATAAAGAGCCAAAAATAAACACCCACCTCTTTCAACCTCTTGCTGATTCAAATCTTCAGCCAGTGGAAATTCTGTAATAGAAGACAACAACATACCACTTTTCCTTCCGATTTGGATTCGCTTATTGCATACAGTTCTCACCCGAATCGAACTGATAGGATTCGTCCACCACAGTTAAGTCTAATGTCAAATGGTAATCCTCATTGGTAAACTTGATCTATTTTAAAGACATAGCTGACTTGAAAAGCGTTCCAAGTTCTGGACACATTACTATCGTTCGATGGAGAAATAAGTAGGTCGAACAAAAAAGTTGTCTAAAATAATAAGATATTTAAACAATGCACTACATTAACTTTGGGAAATTGTTTCTGATGACCGGCGGAAAAAAAAAATTTCATCTCTGTAGAACTTGCTTTCGTTTGACAATTAGCAGTTAAGAATTGTCTTAAAGAGCTTAGCTTGAAGCATAAGAAACGACACCTACTTGAAGTGGTTTTATTATCACAGATACTGACAGCTGTTGGATCATTCTAGATGTTAACGTTTTGCATTCTAAATCCTTTTCGGAATCGAAGTTCTGATGCTCTACAGCAACTAGTGACACTAATTTCTGCTTGATCAAGACTGTCACAGCGAGAATTTCACGATCAGTTTGAACACCAAGAAGACAGTCATTGAGGTATTCGTCTGTGGCAAGTAACAGCTTCTCTTTGCGATCTAGTCGTCGTCGCAGGAAAGGCACAAAGGATATCCTGCAGATCGGTTGTTTTTTGCCGGACATTGGACATCCACCCTGGAACCGGACATGCCTAGCGGACACAGGATACGATAAAGAACAAAAAGAGGTAAGAACGGATTTTGAATTCCTTCCCTTTCCAATAACACGCGAGCGAAATACGAAACCAGAGACTTGATCGGCCTTCTCCAGTTGCGCCAAATACAATCATTTCATATGGCATACTGAAAATGAAAACTGTTGTTTGCTCTCTTGTGAAATATTTAATTCCCTTTTACGGCAGTTTAATTCTTTAAATGCCTACTCGTAGTCTAAACTCTAAATTCAAATTATGTGCCGTAATATTCTGGCTATTGATAAAAGTTTAGTTATTTAAAATACTTACTCAAAAAATAATGACAAAGGGTATATTGACAAATTAAATCAACCTTTCGATTCAAAAGGTCAATAAATTATAGAGTACGTTCGTTTGTTTTATAAAATCAGCGATGTTCAACGTCCAACCTAAGATCCACGTCTCGTATGTGGTCCGCGAAGCCGATCCATGTGGCGGCCCGTTCTTGTGTTCAATGTTACGAAACAAAAGCAGAGTTCTGGAATCTTTCAAAACAATTGATCGTCTTCATTCGTTTTTGAGACTGAGTGTTTCAGGTTTAGAGCCAAATAGTCAGAAATTAGTTTCTAAAACGCAGATGGAAACTTTGTACTGTGAAATAACCATGCAGTGTATTATTAAAACAAGCCAGCTGTTTTCAAGAATTTTTAACATCTTATAAATCACTATTACCCGATTTTTGTCACGTAAAACAAGTGTAAATTTTATTCGGAAAGCGTCAGTTCTCAAGCATCAGAAAGGAAACTTCTATTAAATTATCTTTAAAAAAAAACATTTCATAAAAAAAAGCATTAAATAAGATATTCTTTCAGAAATTTAAAGAAAGGTTACTTATCGCAAAATTCTTCTTCCTCTTAATTCACATTTTATGGTCATCCGTAGACCCTGACCAACATCAACGCAAGGACCAACAGAGTTCAGGCTTAGTGACCCCCCTCCAGAGTTTGAGACTAGAGACCTTAGTTTACTTTCTTTCTTTTTTTTTTTTTCTCTTAAATCCTATGACTGGTGCATAATTGAGTTCAAATACTTTTGTAAAACTCTGCGAAAGTATCCAAAACTCAGTTCCGCGGTAATAACCCTTCCGTATAACCCCAAAAAGCAGTAAATACTGTCGAGCTTAAGCTTCAACTTATCAGAGCAACACTATAGCACGCACTCTTGTGTTTGCAACAAATCAATGCTTGCAATCCACAGTTTGAAAAACTCTTCTAATCAGTTGGTGTGTAAATTAGCTCTTTTATCGCCTTTTTTTCAGTTAAAATTTTTTTAATGTTTTTCAGTTCACTTGCTTTCGATTCAAAACCCCAAGTGTTATAATATAAATAGTGCTTTAATGAATACAATAATAGTATTAGGCGGAATAAAGGAAATATTCGATGAACAAAAATTTAAAAAACATTTCTACCCCTAGTGTGAGTGTTTCGCTCACGACGCGAGATCTGAAAGGGTCGTTAAACCACTGCCAAAGTTTTTACCCAGGGTTGTGGAATCGGAATCGGAATGATTTTGAGATGAAACAGTCGAAGTCGGAAGTCGAAGATTTGAAATTCCAAGAGTCGGAATCGTAGACGATCATTTTCCCTTAATGTTCGCAACTGTGCCAGTGCTTGCGGAACCAGAGTCGGAGTCGGAATTGGCCAGATTTTGGGGCAAAGGAGTCAGAGTCGGACTGATTTTGGGATGAAGGAGTCGGAGTTTGGAGTCGAAAGTTTGAAATTCCATGAGTCAGAGTCAGAGTCGGTCATTTTCCCTTAAAGTCCACAACTGTGCTAGAAGTGCTTGCGCAACCGGAACTGGAATCGGAGTCGACTACTACAGAGTCCGAGTCAGCGCCGGAGTTGGTAATTTTTCCCTCAGACTCCGCAGCTCCGGTTTCACCGCTTGAAAGCAGTTTTAATCACTGAATTGCGTAGAGTAGATTCACTGGAAATGTGTGAATGGCCAGTTCCGAGATTTTTTTTTTCTTTCTTTATGAATTGTTTTCACTCGCGTTCGCGACTCTCTCTCTGCGCACTCGAAAACAAAAGCTTGGTCATAACAAAGAAAGAGAAAAGAAAACGAAAGACAAAAGGAGGGGGTGCCAGGGGGCAGGCACGCGTCAAAGACGTGCCGACGGAGCGTCGATAATCGCAACACACACCCACACGCAAACTTAAAAGGAACTTCACTCCTCCACCCACCCTCGAAGCTGGTATTATCGTCTGTGAACAGCTGAATCAATAAGTCCGCAGATAATAAGCTTTTCGTAAAATGTAGAAACACACGTTCACATTTTATTTGAATTGTGCGAAGGGAATGCGATGGCTTCGTAAAGGCGTTCGGTTTTCATTTTAACCCTCATGCAGTTCTGCTTTTGATGTTGCCATCTCAAATCAGTGGCGCACAGGGCTAACAATAGATGATGCCCCCCTCCCCCCAGTTGTCAAAAAGTGTTATATTTCACCTTGCCCTCTGCCTTCCAAATGTGTCTCGTGTCAAGCTGTATTGCGTAATTATTTTGATACAACAAATGTTTGTATTATACCAAAATATGTGATGTCACACTTCTTGTTACCCCTTCTCTCCCCCTTATCACACACTGTCACAATTTTATGAACCTCCACCCCCACCCCCTTTATGGGGCGGGGGACATTCGTGAACGATCACTAACCAGAATTTTCTCCTGAGAGGAGATTTTAGTCCTGACATGCATGTCCATCGTTTCGAATTATTTCAAGGGGGAGGGAGGAAGGGGGGGGGCAAAGGGTATATATTCAATCTACTAAAATTATGCAGTGAACAGCAAAATTCACGCTGTCTTACGCGACGGATACGTTTTAAGACCCCTCGCGCGCAAGCCTAAGTTTCGCATTGTGGAAAATGGTATTAGTACGAATCTTTATATAAACATACATGTATATCCAATTATTTTAGACATTTGCAAGCACTCTCAAACTGTTTTAAGCCATTGTTTCAGTACATATTGCCGTTTCTTACATAAGAACTAAATGTTTGCTGTATTTTTAAAAAAACTATTTTATTCAACGTGAAATACTGTTACGATGCACAAAATCAGTGATCGATGAGACATAAAATAAAACAGTATTTATATTTATAATTTAAAAAATGAAGAGAATGATGACTTATACTGCGCAATGAGATCGCATCGCTAATATTTTTCTAAAAACAGTTTCTTTGCCGTTTCTTTTATTACGATTCCATCTATAGTAACACCTCTCTTACTGGACTTTATGCTAAACTCCCCACTACAAGAACAGTAACAGTTTCCATTTGCATTTTGCTTAGAAATTACTCTGCGAGGTTCAATATTGAAACTAAGTTCTGAAATTTAGGGAATTTTTTTTTCTTTGACTTTCAATTGTACGTATGGCATATTCACTCGTGCTTAATTGGGTTGTTTCCAAGATTTTAAAAGTTTTTTTTTTTTTTCTGAAAGAGCATGATTAAAACTTCAAATTTAACCATTTTAACACGCTTTTATTAGCTTCACCTGTATGTATGTATGTATGTATGTATGTATGTATGTATCTTGTAATGGAATCTTGCAGCTCAAATTTCGCCCACTTCCTGCGATCGGATTCTTTTGAAATTTGACCCGATGACAATGCAATATTCTATAATCAAATTAATTAATTAACTCTTTTAATTGTGAGTTTCCTCCAATTTTAATCAATATTTTGGCATAAATACAACAATGTGAAAAAGGAAAAATTTTAAAAAATACATTAAAAAATACTCGCAAAAATTATTTAAAAATATCTACAAAAACCTTTAATTTTTCTGCATCAGACAAAATTTGTTCCAATGTTCCAAGGTAATTAGAACATGAAATATAACTTTTTTACCTAATTTCATGCCAAAATTGAGGTGAGCCTTCAATTGGAAATTTACTGCTGATGAGACCATTGTTGAACAAAACTTTTATTCAAATGCATCTCAAATTTTCAAAGTAATCTTATACATATAAAATCTGAGTATCTATCTATCTATCTATCTATGTCCAAGCTTCTTCTCCCGAACGACAGTGAACTGACCATCGAACCAGGTATCGATGGATTCGTCATCTTCCCGTCTTCATGTTTGGCTATTTAACATAATCCTCCGATAATAATTAGCGGAGATATCAATTAAAAACTATTAATTATGACTCTTAGATTTCAAAATCAAATCCCTATTTTTCGAAGGCTTTCCTCCATTCAAATTATTATTCAGTGCTTCATCTCAACTTTCCGCAACAATGCTTTTATTAAAATTTACAGCGTGAAGAAAATCATTGAGATGAAAGATCTGTTGCCATTTCTTTTTCTCGAATATGAACAGGTAAAATTCTTGTTTTTGTTTTGAGGCTTTTCCTGTAATCAGGGGATTTAAATTGTTTACTTTTCGATTATTTTGCCGTAATCTGCAGCAAAATTTTGCTGTTTTTTTTTTTTTTTTTGTTCAAGCCTGATTGTTAAATACGCGTCACATGACATAACTTTCATTTTCGAGGAGGACCGTGCACGTCGTAAAGTAAATGAGTGATTTACAAGTTATTTGAGTTCTTTGAGGGTTTGTACCTGGAAAACGGATTGATGTATTTCTTGTGAGGGTATTTGAGGTGTTTTGGCAAAAATATGTTTTACTGGTGTTTTGCAAACCTTGCTTTACGCGCATTTATTTATTCCTTAACGCGTTAGAAACTAGTGTCAGTGTACTACAAAAGCATCAACTGGACTGCTCTTACATTTTTTAGGTAGCCCGTGCAACGCCGGGCACGCAGCTAGTATAAATATGATTTCCGCAAACATACATCGATGACTCACAGTAGCTTCCCATCGGGGTGTCCTTGTCTTATCTTTGAGATATTACCTCGCACTCGTTTCATAAATAATTTCGTCAATTAAGTCTCAATCTGATTCAAATTTTCATATACCGCACAAAAAAAAAAAAAAAAAAAAACTTTGCCTGATAATTCTCCAACAAAAGACTAAAAAACAAAAATAAAATAATAGTTTAAAAAACTTTAAAAAACACGCTTTCGTAGCAAAATGAACTAAAAAGAGAAAAATAATCTTTGGATGATAGTAGTTGACCAAACACTTAATTTTAATGGAATACAAAAAAGCGTGGGGGGCTTCTTATCAGTTGTCTTGAATTTCTTCCATTTGTTGTCCAAGCAAAAATGTAAATAGACAGCACCCCACGCTTTTTTGTATTACATTAAAATTAAGTGATTGGTCAACTACTATCATTCAAAGATTATTTTTCACTTTTTAGTTCATTTTGCTACGAAAGCGTGTTTTTTTAAGTTTTTTAAACTATTATTTTATTTCAAATAGCTTGACGAAGTTTAATATTAAAAAAAAAAAAAACAATTTTAATCGGTTCGCAGATTCGATTTCCTTTTTCACGCTTTTGATCATGACATCACAAGTGATGAAATGCCATTTACTGATGCCTTTAGCGTAGAGCGCAATATTTTAGCCTTAGATAAAGATGAGAATATTATATAGCACAATAATACTAATAAATTTCATGTTTGCTTCAGAAATGCCTTCATTCAGAATTCTCATTATGATTGCTCTAAATATTACCGTTTAATGGCAATCTTTTTCTCTTAACAATGCATAAATATTTCTTTTTTTTTTAAAGATAAGATAAGATAAGATTTATTAACAAAAACACACATACATAACAAACAGTAAGCAAAATAAAATTAAATTCAAACATATAACGTGAATTACAAACGACAGTCACAAAACATTAAGAAATTCTCGATTATAGTTCAACATGAGTTAGTAATAAGAGTTCAACACTAGAGAAGGCCAAAGGCACTGTCCGCAATGTTATTAAATCAGTTTATTTTGGAGTACAAACACATAAATATGTATTAAACAATGTAATATTTACAATTTAAATGTATATATATATATATATATATATATATATATATATATATATATATATATATATATATATATATATATATATATATATATATATATATATATATATATATATATATATATATATATATATCACAGTATATACAAGTAGTAAATATTTCACACAGAAAAATAATTTGACTGTTTGACTCCAGAAAAAAAACACAATAACTCGCATTGAAACATTTTATATTATAAAAAATACAATGCAAACCCCCCCCCCCCCCGATTGGCAAGTTAGTATATTTTATCAGCTAAAAGTTTATTACTGATAGAATGTCGTTATTTTGTATATATTCATTGACCCCTTGTTTATATTTTTTGAAGTTCTTCTCATTCCTATCATCTTCCGTTAGTTCATTTAACAGTCGTGGTGACAAGAAAAAGAATTGCTTTTTAATAATCGTCTTATTTCGTTTTATAACTTTATATTGTTTACCTGAAATTCGAGTATTATATTGTTTTTCATTAATTTCAAACCAGTTATTTTTGTCATGTAAAAAATACAATATTCTCTATGCATATATTTCTCTGATATTATAGATTTTCTTTGATTCTTGTAAAATAGTATCGTTTTTTATTAAATTCTTATTTAAATCCATAAATTATTTTCAAAATTTTTGCATAGATTCTATTTAAATTGGTAAGATTTGTTTCATAATCACCTCCCCATGCACAAATACCATACGTAATCATTGAGTTTATTCAGGCATAAAATAAACATCTAAGAAACTTTTTCGCAACTATGTTTCTCAATAAATAAAGTCAATGTATTCTACCTCTTAGTTTCTTCACAAGTTTAACAATATGGCATTTCCATTTTAAATTTTCACCAAAAGTTATATCCAAATAATTCATATTTTCAACTCTTTCTATGGTAGGGCAGTTGCAGTTATTTGGGCTATCACATGTCGGATCGCGATGTTTTGTGCCCAAATCAATTTTCTTAATTTCTTTCTTTTTTAAATCAAACTTTATATATATATATATATATATATATATTATATTATATTAAGAGATAACATATTGTCAGTTAACCATTTATTTATAGCATTTAAATCAAGTTCTCTTTGGTTCTTTATATCATCAATGCTCTTTGCACAATATGTTAATGCTGTATCATCTGCATATAGAGTAATTGTACCGTATAATTTAACGTATGACATATCATTAATATATATATTAAAAAAAGTAAAAGACCTAAAATTTATCCCTGGGGGACTCCCATTTTTGTTGTTCTATATTTGCTTATATAGTTATTTAATTTTGTTGCTTGTTTTCTGTCCCTGAGATGGTATAATATCCATTTGTAAGGTATTCCTCTAATTCCAGCATTGTATAACTTTTTTACCAAAATCTTTATACTCACACTGTCAAATGCTTTGCGTAGATCCAAGAATACTGCTGAAGTTTCGTAGTTTTCGTTAATGCCCGCATATATTTCACCTGCTAATTTTAACACAGCTTTTTCAGTATTTCCATTTTGCCTAAATCCATATTGTGCGTTACGGAAAAAATCATATTTTTCTAAGAAATTCACCAATAGAGAGCTATAACATTTTCCCAATAATTTTGAGAAAATTGGCAGAACTGAAATAGGTCTGAAATTATTACAGTCATCTCTAGTACCTGATTTGTGTATTGGTGTAATTATCGCTTTTTTAGATCTTCTACAAATTCACCTCTTTGTAGACTAATATTGATGATTTTTGTCACAATTTCAGTATGATAATTAGCAACTTTCTTAAGTGCTTCACTTTTAATCCGTCATGTCCCGGTGTTTTATCATTTTGCATATTATCAATAATATTTTTAACCTTACTTATTTCCACTGGGTAAATATACATAGAATTTGTTCGGCGTGTGATGTTATTATCATAGTTTGATGCTCTATCACCGTTTATTCCCACAAAACAATTTGTAAAAAAGTCATTAAATTTTTCAACCAGTTCATTGCCATTATCTACATCGATGGAATTATTTTTCTTAATCCCTGCAATATCTTTAATAATATTCAATTTGTTTTCTTCCATCTTTCCCAGTATGTACAAATTTTTTATGAAAAAAAATCATCTTTTTCTTTTTTAATCAACTTTTTTAATTGTTTGTTTAATTGTTTGTTGTATCCTTCATTGCTATTTTTATATTTCTTATGATAAGGAAATTGTTTTGTTCTTGTATATAATTTTTCTTTTTTATTGATCATATTTACCAACTCTTGTGTAATCCATTGTGTTTTTAATTTATTAGCTTTTTTTTTATCTTTTTGTTTTTTTCCATGGATTCCTTAATTTTATTGATAAAAGTGTTATAGATCTCATTTATCTCCATGTTTTCATCTATTGAGCTTGAGAAATTAATTTCTTTAATATCCTGTTCAAGAGTTCTATAATAAATGCATGTTTTAATTATTTGCTCGCTACTCCGACTACGTTTCAAATGTTTTTCTAATAAATTTTTGTTACCAATGTTTACTAGTAACGCACAGTGATCGGTTATTGTTGTTTTATGCACTGTAACTATTATTGCTCTATCTATTCTATAATTACATTTATAAAAGACATGATCGATACAGGATGAGCTTAGGTCATTACACCTAGTTGGTAGATCTACATATTGCTTGAAACCCATAGCATACATAGTGTTTATATAATTATTCGTAGTCGTGTTATTCTGTAAAGTATCAATGTTTATGTCACTAATATACAATATGTTTTAACATACAATTCCTTTTACCTTTTGTTCAAGTTCCGATATATGTTCATTTATACTACACTTAATATCCCTGTAAATAAAAATTATATAAAGATCAAGTTCCCTATTATACATGTATAATGCTTCAGCAGTAGTCATTAATATACTCTGATCAGAAAACTATAGATTTCTCTTTAATATAAGGAATGACTCCCACAGATCTATTTCTTTCTCTTGTATTATAAAATTTGTTATATCCCTTAAGATTATAATTTTCAATTTCACATTCCTTAATCCATGTTTCACTTAACAACAAAATATCTATATTCATATTTTCAATTGTTATTAAGAGTTCACCCAGATTTTGCCTTATGCTCCTTATGTTTAGAGGATAAATGTTTAACGCCGCTGTATTATCTTTTATAAAAACAAAAAAAAAAAAGTCTTTGCTTCGTCCACGTTATTTAGTTCAGTGATTTTTTTTTTTCAATTGTATCATATTCCATGGACACCCGTTCATAGAATACAATACAATTGAATTGATATTCAGTGCACCAATATAGTAGTATGCCAGCGTACGTGTGGCGTAATAAAGATCGCGCCTTATTTCCAAAATCGAACATTAAAAAAATAATAATAATAACTGCTGGGAAAACAAAAGTTTTTTTTCTTGCTCCATGCTTTTTCTTTTTTTGCTTATTCTATCAATTTCAGTGAATAAAAGTAGTACTTTTGACTAAAGGAAACATCCCCATTGTCGTGCTACAATTTTTAGTCGTTCTGGCACATCAAGAATCTTTACCTTTTTTTAAAACTCTCATAAACTTTTCTCTAGTTTCTCTTTCTCTACCTTCAAACTTTAGATAAAGCAGCGTGCTTTTGTGCCATTATATTTCATCTCCTTTCATGTTAAGAATGAAAATTGAGGAGCACGAAATCTATGTTAAGACTAGTACGATGTGGGAACTTCCACTATCAGTAATGCTAAACGGATGAAAGTCTACACTCGAAACCAAGATTTAGTAGCCAATAACATCCGATTCTTAAGAACCGCGATTTCTTTTCGAAAATCTTTGTGTAGAGGGCGAGGAATTTACGTTAGCTCTAAAATTCGTTATCAGCGAAAAATTCGCCTAAGTCGAATCGCGTTTTCGCTCACTTCCACTGTAATTGAGAAATTTGAACGACAGTGAAATCTCTCAAAAAGACCAACTCTCATAAAGACCACTTATTTTTGCTCCGTAAGTTTTAGCCGTAGACTCAGTGTTAATTTACTGTTATTGAAGAAACCACATATTTCCAGTGATTCAACGCCATTTTTCTTCGGAAGGGGATCTGATTACTTCCCTGATGTGAACATTGCCTCTTCTCTGTCAAGAGAAAAAGGGTAAACTAACTCCTTTTTACTTCATAAAAAAAAAAAAAGAAAAATTCGTTGAAATCAGCGTATTGATAGAAAATTCAACTCCCGTTAAAAGGATAATGGGGTTGTTTCCTGCAGTTCAAAATACTATTTTTAATCACTGAAATTGATAGAATAAGCAAAAAAAAAAATAAAAAAATAATAATAACATGGATCCAGAAAAAACTTTTATTTTCCCGACAGTTATTTTTTTATTTAATTTTTTTAAATGTCGAATTTTGGAAATATGGCGTGGTTTTTACGACGTCACAAGTGATGTACTTTGATACGTTACTCCATTGCCGAGCTAAAAATTTACGCTTTGCTGTCAACCGCGTTGCCAGGTTATGATAATTTGCACTGTGTGCTAATGGCATTTCATCCCTTGTGATGTCATGTGCAGAAGCGTAAAAAAATAATTTCAATCTGCGCACTGATTTAAAAAAAATGTTAAAAAATATTTAGCTTTGTCAAATTATTTTTTTAAAAAAAGGTCAAGGTGTTTCAGAATTTTTTTTTTTTTTTAATTTCGGAAACAACCCTATTAAATAAAGAATTTGTTTTGTCCTTCAGACAGTAAAAGGAAGTCATGTGATGCACACATCAGCTCGTTTTCTTTAAAAATAAGTTTTTCTTCGATGGTGTTCTTTCGAATAAGGATTTAAACTGATTTTTAAATTCTGTCTGTCGTAACGAATTGCCATGTTTAAGCTCAGATTACAGGAAACTTGATCACACTGGAAGCCTGAAATTTTTTAAGCTCAGATTACTTTTGGTTGTCAATACGTTTTAGCATTTTTATGAATTTGAGTTCATTAACTTTTCTGTAGCACGCATGCAAAGTCGCAAGAAAAACACAGTGGAGAAACTTTTTCCTGGATTTTAGAATATCATAAATTATGAACAAAAATTATTCAAACTTTGTTATTCTACTATCAATATCCATGCTTTTAATGGGTTATAGTTGCACTGCGTAAATATTGATTTTCTAAAACATACTGGCATCCAAAGCAACTGTCAAAATCGTTCACATGAAAAATAGCCTATTTTTAATGCGCTGTGGCTCAAGTTGACCCATTGAATCTTCTTTTCGTTGGTATCATTAGAAAGAATATATTTTTTTACACAGAATTTTTTTTTCTCTTAAATTCAAAATATTTTAGCGGCCCTGTGCGGCCGCACAGTTTGCCACCGCTAAATCACGGCCCTGCGAACCTCCCGGGGTTCGCGAACAACTGGTTGGGAAACGATGCTTTAGGGAAACTCGACTGCATTCGGTTGTATGTGAAATAATAATTCTTCCAAGAAATGTTCGATACTTTCCAGCTTTTTTTTTTATTTAATAGCTTTCTTATTCCTTAGAAAAACCACGAACTAGATTTCTTTCGCATGAAAAATGATCAAGATGAAGCACAAGTTTTTTTTTTCAAGGAAATTCGTGTTAATACTTTAATCAATCCAATCTATTGTGCCGTGAAAACAATATTCTTTAATAAACACTTTCAGGTGAGTCTTTATGAAATGAATCTTTTTTTATTCCCTTGACTATTCTTATATAGGGGCGTTTTCGGCAGCGAAGATTAATGAGTAGTTCTTTTGCTTTAGAGTGGCACTGTCATTAGATATGTTGCCGGGTAAAATTTGACTACTGTATATTGAAAACGATGCTTGGAAGCTCTGGATGGTATAACCGAGCTGTCGGTATATTGCATGTAGTTCTGCCTTGGCCTTGGCATAAGGGCGGTGACTTACTGCTTAATAACCTTTGATTGTTTATTTCAGAACCGTTATTTCGCATTTCGTTTCATTTTATTTTTCTCACGGTACAGTCAAATAATTTTTTCGTAGACTTAGACGACTAGACAATCAACTTCGTTTTCGTCTTCTTCCTCTTCCCGTAAAAGTTTTTAAAAGGGGAAAAAAAAAGAACAAGGAAATGGCATTCCCGGGACTGGCCGACAGAAGTTATGAGAGGCAGTGAGAAGAAAATGGATGTAAGTGGACATTTTTCAAGTTTTGAGTAAAACGTGTTTAAAGTTGCCTTCCTAGGTAGGACTTCATTGCAAAGTTTTTCTAAATCCTGCTGTGCGGCAGCACCTACTTGGGCCACTCGTACTACATATCTCTTGAGGTAAGACAGAGGACAGGTTTACCTACCATTTCTACTGGTTACCTCCAAATTTTTAATTTTGTCACATCCCTTTGCTTCTCACTGCCTCGTATGCTTTTATGGCATAACGTATGTTCACAAAGATCAAGTTGACAAATTTAACTGAAACTTGATTCGATTTGCAGTTTCAATATACACCTTCAGCATTATAAGTTTATGTTATTCAATAAAAGCATAGCTTCTGTTGGCCAGTCCCGTGACTGCCCCATTGTTTCTTTTAAATAAAAAAGAACATATCACTCTCCCGAGTAGGTTTGAACCACTAAGCTTTCAGGTTAACAGCCGACGCTCTCCGATTGCGGCACGGAGGCTTTGTTTTAAATGAATTGTTAAACGTTTTTATACAAAACTGGAGGACTCCGCCCCCTGCCGCTCACCAACCCCTGAAGATGGCAGTGTAATCTGATTTGGTTCGCGGATGTTTATAATCGTCTTTTTGGAAGAATCAGATTAAAATACGTGTTACGATTAGAAAAAATTAAAATCCTGCTCTCCCTCCCTTAAAAAATGCTCATTGTAATTGAAACAATACAAAAATTATGCTCTCAGCCGAACAAAACGAAGCTTGATAAAAATACGCAAAAACAAAATTATTACTAAGGTATTTAAAAAAGAACTTAAAGCCCAAATTCCTAATGTATCGTATCACAAAAAGCTTCTCGAAGTTATGATTTGACAAAATTTACTGTATAAATTTCAGAGACAGAGAATTTGTACTCTTTTATGATCTCGAAATCCTACAAAACTCCACATAAGGGTGAAAATTCTGATATGGACGCGAACACCTTATCTAGGCATAAAACTCCGCAATCTGTGGTTAAATTAATTATTTTTTCTAATAATATTGTTCTTTTAATGGCGTCCATTATGTCCTTTAACTTCTGTAATCTAAATCAGAGAATGCCAAGAGATACATCTGAGGAAATAATCATAACGGGAAACAATTGGCTCATTTCCGAAATTTTTTGCCAAATTCGACAAAACAAAGTGCTTTTTTGTCGACAAACGTTGGCAAAATCAATACTGCTGAAATTTATTGTTTAACAAGAAAGTCGCCCGTCAAGGTATGACGGGTGAAAATTGCTTCTACTCTACGACATTTTAACGAAGCCATTGCCTGCTTGGTGATATTTTGATAGTTGAAATTTTAGTCCTAAATCCAGTGTATTAACTCTAAACTCCACTGGACAGCGTCCATTTTTGACCACTTTTTCAATTCTTCATTCGCCTAAAACGACCGTCTTACCAGCAAAACAGTTAAGTTACCGGATCCAGTTCAGCTTTGTCAAAATAAAGCCTTGCCCTGCATGTCAAACACTGCCAAAAAATATTATCAAATTTTAATGCCGTGACGCGAGTTTCATTGTTGATGACCTCAGCGTTACTCGATCATTCGCTATTATACATATGAGATTTTTAAACAAAGTAAATTTTTAACTAAGACAAAACGTTACATTAAAATGAAAAAAAAAAAAAATCCACCAAATTAATAATGAGTCATTAACCATTAAATACATCATTTTAATCTGTCAGAAGTTGCAGCCATTTTTACATATATAGATCTAAATAAACACTGATACGTTTATGTTTGGATTCAACAGATTAGTTTTATAACACGACATTTCATAGGTTACAAAGGAAGAGTTTACAAAACAATATGAACTATGATTACCGAATCCTATGCCACGCTTGCCGCCTTTAGTGCAACAGGTGCTAAGCGACGCCACGCATCAAAACTAGTCATTCGAATCGAATTCGAACGTACTAAAGATGGCACTTGCCTCAATTTACTTTTTTCTCTCCCTTTCTCAATCAGGGTCTATCTTAACGCACTCCAAGGAGACATGAGGGTCTTCTATCAAGTGGAACATGCAAGGTAGCTCGAGGAACAGATGGGTGGTCATTCTGTAACTTTTTTCTTCTTCTTCTCCATCCTCACAGCAGAGTAATTTAGATCATAAAATGCTTCAGACCATAGCTGTCTATCTTCTTCGCGAAGCTCGTCAGGATTTTTTTCTTTTCTTAATTTAGTCCAACATATGGCTGACTAAATAAAGAAATATCCTTTGACTCCAATGACTTACAACGAAGTAAGAAAAAAGTCTTAGAAGTTTGATTGCGACTAACAAAATGCGTCAAATACGAGTATTTCTAAACTTCAAATCCTGGCAGTTACAAAAATATTTTTTTTTCCCTTTCATTCAAGACAGACAGATAATGTTTAGTAAAGATAAACAAAAAAAAAAAAAAAAAAACTACGTAAAATATTAATTTAAGATCAAAAATAAGCAATAGCCCATAAAACAAGCAATAATTCATAAAAAGCACTGCACATTTTCAAGGAAAATGGAGCAAAGTGTAAAATAAGATACTAATTCTCGTTTCAAAACATTAAATTAAGGTTATACGGTTCTTCTTCTTCTTCTTCTTTTTTTTTTTTTTTTCAATTCATATACGTATAACATTAATTTATGTTTGGGAAATCAATGTTGCTCTTACAATAGAGTTAACGTTTCTTTCTTCTGTTTTTTTTTTCTTATTCATCTTTCCGCTTGTGTGTACTCCCATGAACAATAAAATTAAAATTTTTAAAAATCAAATTTAGCACAAAACAGCATATTTTATAAAGAACAAAGTGAAAAATATTTTCCTTTCTCTTTTTTTTAAAGACGAAGTGTGACGCAAATACAAGAACAGTGCCCAATATCGGCGGCAAAAAAAAAAAAAAATCGACTAGTGTATGTTTAACATCAATGTTCTGGTTTTTTTTTAACCAGAGCTGCGAAGGTGGGGGGCAAGTGACCGACTCCGGCTCCTTCACCCCAAAATCTCCGACTTTGCAACCTCGGCAGAGTTGCAGACTCTGTGGGAAAATGAAAGACTTCAACTCTTGGAATTTTAAACCTTCGGCTTCCGACTCCTTTACCCCGAAATTAGTCCGACTCCACGACTCCGCAGTCCTGGTTAATGCCTTTTCACTGCGCGGTTATTTCTTTTTAACCCCCGACACACAAAGGAAGGGGGTTATAACTTTGACTTGTCTGTGTATCTGTCTGTGGCACTCTAGCGCCTAAACGGATGGAAAGAAAAAAAAAGAAAATGTTCGACAGGAGAGATGATCAAGAGTGTTCCTAGCTTGGTTGCATCTTTGGATGACATTAATTAACGAAGACATTAATTAAAAACCTCCAAAAGGTTTTTCGCGATTTCCGCAGTGAAAACATAGTTAAAAATTTTAAAACTTAATACCAAAATAAAGAGAATTTTTTTCCGTGTTTGATAGAATGCGTTTGAAACTTCCATGTTTCATAGAATTCGAATTACAATTTTTTTTAAAAGTGGATTTTAATAACGGCTAAGCCTTTATTCACGCGATTGATAACCGAATTCATTGTTGGCCGACAAGGAAATAAAACGCAATGATTTAAAATTTTTATCTGTTGCCAATTTCCATTTAATAAAATATTTGACATTGATTTTTAATAACATAAGAATTTTTAAAGGATTTTCAATTATCCCTTTTGATTCTACAGTTGCGTCTCAGTCGGGGTTTTTTAAAATTTTTAATTTTACCGTTCCTTGTTTAATTTCAAAAAGAAACCAAAGTATCCACAGAAAGTCCTCCCGAGCACCTTCGATCGTTGAGATGCGACAGGTGGGCAGCGAGTATAGTAGACGAGAGAAAAAAAAGAGGCCAATCTGTCACGGCAAGATCCCCCCTCTACCCGGAAGGGCCGCGGGCGGACCTGTTGGACGCGTGCCGGTCGCGCGCGCGCTGCCACCTTTCGGCGCTCGGGAGCAATCCCCTGACAGACGGATGGAGAGCTTTTCCTCTTCTTCATCACAATTAAGATTCTCCTTCTGCTGCCGTCTTCTTTGTGGAGTGATGAGCATCGTCACACCTGTGCGTCCTCGCCAGAGAAAAGGATTGTTATCTTCACTGATTAGGGAGCAATAATGTATGTCTGTTTGAATGGCGTGCAAGTTGAAGTTTTTTTTACTTTTTAGTTTTTTGAGCAATCAAGATTAGGGGCCAGCTATGGCTTTTGAAAAAAAACTGGGCACGAAATTTTTTTGGTGACCCCCCCCCCCTCCGTAGATTTTTCTTTGAAAAGTAGAAGTGATATAGTATACGATAATTAACCATCATAATATAAGATGCCGTCCAACTTTGTTCGTTGCAGTGAGCCTTAAATATCAAAATTATCTCTGATATAGCTTTAATAGTGTGAATCTATATATAAAAATGGATGTTGGTAAATGGTGTTTGTGTGTGTGTGGTCCCTAAAATATCAGAAACTACCCAGCAGATTTGGCTGAAACTTTCACCGTTTGTTCTCTTTGGTTAATTGGTTTGATTGAGTTTTTTGGCGCAAGAGCCGTAGTAGGCAATACTGCGCCAAGCGATTGTTGAGTAGTGGGAAAAAGAGCCGAAAAAGTAATTTTTATTATGGAGCATAAAACTTTAAGAATTTTGAAAAATTAGTCAAAATAAACACATAAACGATGTTTTAAATTTTGAGTGACGAGTCGAAAGGAAGAGCTGAGAAATTATTTAGAGTAAGATAAAAAACGTCAACAAAACAAAAACAAGACATAAACAAGGACATGAGAAACAACACTAAATCAAAGACAAAAAGCCAATCTCCTGAAGGAAGGGGAACAATTTGGGTGTTCTCTTTGGTACTGGTAAGGTTTATAGACCAGTTCGAAAAAAATCCGATGAAACACTGATGATCCCTGAAAAACTAATTCTTACTTTCAAAATATCCCCTCTTCTCAAAAATGATTCACCATGTTCTCATTCTGAGATATTTTAAATTGATCATTCAGGTTAAATAAAAAATAGTTTTAAAATGATACAGATAACTTCTGTTGTTGTTATTGCTGATCCTCCGGATATCATGTCGCACTAAAAGATCACAGAGAATCCGACTCTCATCCGCCAGTTGCCTCACAGAGGCACCGATACAGCAAATAATAGAAGAGGGAGAGGCAATAGCCGAGCATGGGCAAGTAGAAAAAAAACCTTGTGGAATCGTCGAAGACCAGACTTCTAATGTGACTAGACGTTAGCCTAGCTAAGGCAGTTTGGGCAAGTCTTGAGCAGGCCTTCTGCAAGGACAATCCAGGATACTCTGCGATGCACCAATCGTGTCCTGGTGGGATCCTCCAAGTTGATTTTATTTTGTCAATAAACATGAATGGGCCTCTGAGACTCTTGAAATTGATGATGGGAGAATGGAAAGGTTACTGCCTTTCACGGCGAGTCTGTCAGCTTCATCATTACCATGGATACCAGCATGAACATATAACTCTAGTTGTTGAATGTCGTCTGCAGGAGCGCCCCAAACTAACAGTTTTGGTGAAAGGAAAATTCTCAATTTTCTGAATGAAATTGAATTTTACCGAATTTTAAAAATCTAATGAGAAGGGACATTGCATCATTAAAAACAATTTTTTAAATTAAAAAATTCATCTTAGTGTTGCAATATTGTCTGAAAAGCAGGTTTAGTCTACTTTTCACGAACATTTAAAATTTCCTCCTTCTTTATATGTATCAAAAGGTAAGATTGAAACTGAAAAACAGGGGGAAGGAAATTTCGTGTCGTGGAAAGTAGGGGACACCAATTTGCTGAATCATCAGCAAAAGGAAATCGTGCCGCATAAGGAAATTTTTGGGAGGACATAGTGACCTCCCATGACCACCCATCGGGCTGCCCCTACATCAGAAAAAAAGTTTGCAGACCGTAGATAAATCTTTGCTCATTGCTCCCACGGTTTGGAACCTGAAACATTTTTGACAAACGATCACTCTATGTCCAATAAGTGCTATAAAGGCGGGAATCCAATTTCATGGAAGTGTCGATCTGCTGCCCTGAACAAACGTATTCTATTAAAGAACGATAGCAACAGCAGTCATCCCGGCGCGCTAAAGATTTTTGCGGCAGGTGGTCGCGCCGGGTACTGGGTGAGGGCAGGTGCTCTCGTGCTCTCTGTTATTTAAGTCTCTTCTGCAACAACAGACAAGTTTCTCGCTTAAACAATAACAACAAGCGCTTTATTATACGTTGTCCCCAAATTCTTATCAGCTCATGGGGCTTGTGAACGCCTGCCTGAAACTTCAAGGCTAAAACAGGCCTGATAGTTATTTGAAAGTAGTCACTGAATTAAAAAATATATCAAGACTAAAACAGGTCCAAAAGTTTCCATAGACCTTCTGACACATTCAAATTTGATACGTGTAAAGCCTTTTTTTTTTCCAAGAAAAGAGATGAACTTAAATCTTTCTTTGAATGCAACATTTCCAGACCACTAATTTCCATCATTTAAGATTGATAAGAAATAAAAATACCATAAAGGTGTACGCTGTAAATATATGATGATAATAATTTATGATAAGTATATAGGTGCAAATTGGCCGTAATAACTATAACTTTATTACCGCATCCTAATTACCATTTCTTTTTTTATGGATATACACTATATCACCTAAAGTATTGGGACACCTTTCAACATTTCACATTTTTACTGATTTATCGAGAAATAAGAGATAAATTGTTCTATAACTTTTTTCACATAAAAGGTATACCCTATCTGTCATTTTCCAATAAAAATCAAACCACCCATGTGTGTGGGGGGCTGGGGGGGGGGTTAAGGTACCAGCATTAAATTGAGAAAAATAAAGTTCTTGATTATCTTTCATTTTAAATAGCTGTTAATAAACTATAAATTTTAGAAATAAGTTAACGTAATCTGCAAAAGTTATTTTTTCATTTTCGTGAGAGTATCACTTATATTCACGAAGATATAGGCATTTTTTGAAGGGTTTTGGCTCATAACACGCTGAGTTTTCGACCACTCTTTACCAAATTTTCAGAATATTTGTCAGCATACAAGAAAATTATAGTGCTAAAATTTATAATTAAAATATTGAAATATTAAAATACTGCTGAAATATGAACGTTTAAAGAAGTTATTTTTTCACTGCGCATGCGCTAAAGATAGGAATTTATAGCATTCATAACTTAAACCTAAGTAGTTCCCCACAACTCTTAATTAATCAATTTCAGTTCAATATCTTAAAAATAAGGATATCAGCCATCTAATGAGTCGAAGTTCAATAATTCTTGGCTAGGCGATTGATCATAAGGGCTCGTTCTCAAATTTGTAGTCCATGCCTGCAATCGGTCAATGTGATTTATCGTAAAACGGGTTATTTGCGAATGATCCTCACGATTCGTCACCAATACAAGAATTATTGATATTCAGCTTATTAGATTGCTGACATCTTTCTAAATTTTTAAGCTATTGAACTGGAATTTTTTTTTTTATGAGTTGAAGGATTTACTTGGGATTTAAATTAAGAAGGTTGTAAATTTCTATCTTTCACATATGCGTAGTGAATATTTAATTGCTTTAAACGATCATATTTTATCAAATTTTCATATCATCATCAAAAAAGAAAAAAAAAACCTATGCTTAATATAAAGCTGTTTGTTGTATCTATACTTTGTAACTCTTGCAGTTACTCTTCTTGTGCAAAAAGATGTAAAAATAAAATAATAAAGAAAATAAAAACAGCTGTGCAGCAAATGTTGCAGAAAAACAGTTAGGGAAAAGGAATAAGATATGATATTTACGATTTTTTCCCCCTTTGAAATAAGTAAAAAATATGTAAACCAGAGGGGTGGGTGTATTCCCTCCTTCTCTCAAATTGCAGTTTTGTATTAGATGGGGAGGTGGGAGATATCACAGCGTATTGAAATCAAATAAATACAATGTGATGAGTTAAAACCCGTATATAAACATATCTTCCAAAAAATATTTTTAGAGCAAAATTTAAATTTATGATCTCCAGATGGGAAGTAATATTTATTTTTATAGTGCTCATCTTGTGCTGTGGTCTGAGCATTAGTTCAGTCTTCCAGTACAAAGAGTTAGTTTGCTTTGTGTTTCTGTTCAGTAAAGTTGGATTATTTCTTGCACACATAGATTTTTAATTATAGTCACTAACCTTTTGCTTTAAAAATGTAAGTAGTAATTTGTTTTATTAAAATTCCACGGAGAACGAAATTATCTTCCTTGTGGTTGGGAAAAGACAGAAATAGATGCTAGATCAGCACATGGTGCCGTGCAGAAAAGGATGAATTTATAGCATTTTGTTCTGTTTGTACATTATCTTTCCAATAGTGATACTCAAGGATTTTCACGGGAATTGTCTCATGCTGATAAGGCGAGACGTAAGAGGTTGACATGTAGCTTGAAAAACCAAGCTGTATTTTAAATTCAATGTAATTCGGCTTCTAATGAAAACAAACTAGTTATGATGAAATAATCCAAAGCGTTAGTGCCAAATTCACTCCAAGATTAAATTTTAAATGCGGAGGTTTTCTTAGTTTTAATTGCCGTAAAAAACAATTATTCATTTGCATCTTAAATGATTTATCTTTAATTTACAGGAATATTTTTGATGATTCTGAGATAGTAAAAAGTTTCAAATTATCTTATAAAAGTTAAGTAAATAACAAGTATTAGACTTGCACCCTACTTTAAATTCCTCCTTATTAAGGATATTTCTTCATCATTCTTTGTAATTCACTTTGAAGAAATAACAACAAGGCAAGTAAAGAAGCAATTGGATATACATTTATCCTACTGGTGTATATTTCTACTTCATAATGTGTCACTGTGAAAGAATAAAAGATTGAATGCATTCTATTGTAGTTTTCAATATTGAATTTGAAGAGTTTTATCATTCACTACAAAAATCAAGCTTATAGATTACATTTAAATTTAAAAAACTTGATACTTGTTGTCTTAAAAATATCCTAACATTTTAACAAAATTGTGTCCTAAATTTTTTTAAATCACCACTCCGACCCCTGCACCCAAGCAGTTTTCGAAATTTTTCGTCTACCCAAAACCTTAGATTCGTTCACTAGAAAGGGGCACTCATCCTTCAGCATGCCCCCCCCCTCCCTAAAACAGTAGTGTCGGAATCAATGATGGTTTTTTCTCTCAGTCATATATGTTCTCTAACTCCCAGAATTCTGACTGCATCAAAATCTTGTATTTTTCTTTCCACCGACCTTTTTTGCAATTATCTTCCGCCATCTGACATTTAGTCACAACAAAGTCTGGAAACACAACCGTGCTTCGTCTGATTGGGGATGACGCACCAGGGTGAAGAGGGCCATTATCCTGTTTAGAGAAGGGACCGTTGCTCACCCACTCCCCGAACCACGGGCGACACGGGGGATGACTTTCACCCACGTTCACACGGTCCCCGGACCATCTGATTGCCCTCTAACTGGATCAATTAGATCAATGACGTTTTAATTGAAGGGGATCGAGTACCCTATCTCCCCTACATCGCTTCTCCTGATGCTACACGTAACATTGCTAAACCCTAATCTAAATCGCAAACAGTGTGCAACCGCAGCAAGATTTTGCTGCATTGTTAAAAACAGGGCATAATTTGCACGGAAGTTCAGTTCTTGTGCATTTTTAAAAATTTTATCTGGATTTTCACATCAGGGGAACATAAGATTGTTTACGAATGACAACAAATTCGGAAGGCGATAAGACGCTCACTTTTTATTTTTTTGGCCAAAAATTAAGTTCTGGTTAAAATAACAATTTTTATAGAGCGGGCGGGGTGGGGGGGGGATATGAAATTTTTCAAAATTAAAGGCTGAAAAGCAACATTTTAGGCCCTAGCATGTGTGTTCATACACATAATTTTATTGCTTCATGGGAGGGGTATGACCCCCTATCTCCTCCCTCATTGGCTACGCAATTGAATTTAACCAATTTCTTTACAAAACACTGAACTGTATTTATAACTGTGTAATGAGGCATTTACACCGTTCGACATGATATGCTATAGGTGGTAAAGCCTACTATAGGCTAGAAAATATAGCTTTTAGCATGGTAAATTACAGTATAATATGTATATTGTATAATTTCGTAAAGGGTACTTTTGTGGAAACGCTATACAAGTAAGAAGTCATTTTTAAGATTTTCCCCCTGACATGAGAAAAATAATCGAACAAGTCACATTTTAGTTGTTATTCGAAAAATTACCCCCCCCCCCCCCCCCCAAAAAAAAAAAAAAAAAAAAAAACGGGTTTTTTGAATCCCTGCTATCGAGGTCGAATGCTTCTCACGTATCACTTTAATTCAAATAAAATACGAAACATCTTGCAACAACAAATGTCGAACTTCTCAACTTCATTTATTTTTTAAAGCCTTTGAACAACCATTACACAAATAAAGAGCTTAGTCAGCTATGGATGGTGTGTAGATTCATTTCCACCTCATTTGCATAACAGCCACTCCACCCACTTCTGAAGGGCAACACTGTATCAGGTCACAAAAGGGTTTTTCTCCTTTGGAAACCAAGCAAAACGGTTGTTCAAACTAATAAATTAGGCTGGCGATAAACATAAGGTTCACTTTCCCAGTCTCCTCTGAGGCTGTAGGAGGGACATGTCCCAAAAATTGTGTACTTTTGCAGCGGCAAGGGTCGCGTGGAGGAAGGGCGGCGTGAGAAAGGGATCGACGCCGGCACCGATCAAAGCGGCGCGCAGACACGCTTCAATTGGCACGGCGACCACCTTAGTCACGTATTTTCGGGAAAACTTCCCTTTTGCATCCTTTCTGATTCCTCATTAACGGCAAGATTTCCAAATTTTGGGTACTTTCTAGGAATCGTCTCTGGGAGTATGAGACACGTTCGTATCCATGGCAGACGTTCACATGAGACACATTCGTTTGCTATGCCAGTGTTCGAAGAGGTATGAACCTGCGGGTGATCCGCCAATTCTGTTCTGCCGTGAGAAAATAAAGAGCAATAACTGCTTTTTTTTCTTTTTTGCATTTTTGTCGGCTATTGAAGTTAGCTTTCTTGCACAAGCTTGTGTCTCCGCTGAAAAAAAAGCGCGAAAAAAAGTCTAATTTTAACATTTCTGATTTTAGAATTGAATCCAAAATGCGCTTCTTCAAATGTCTCAAAAACTTATTTCTGAAGGTACTACCGTTTACCTGCCCACGATAGTATTCCATTCACTAACGCAGCCAGAAATACCTTCTGGGATTTTTTTTCTTAATAATTTTCTTTTTTTATGTATCAAAACAGTCCTTTCATATGCATAAACTACTGTATTAGAATTCGCATTTATGTTAAAATCAATGTCACTGGGAGGTGTTCTTAGCACCCCCCCCCCCCCCCCCCGCCTTTCGCTTCGCCACATCTTCCATTTAATGCTTCGTAAGATTGATAAGGATTGCGGGGAGGGGGAGAGTTTATTCCTCAGCATGCCCCTCCCTAAAATCTGTAATCTGTATCCGCCCTTGGTTGAACACGTACTTTAACCTCGCCATGATTTTCGAGAAAGATGCCCCCCTCCCCCCCCACTCTTTTTATTTGGCCGTCACTTTCTCCAATTTTAGCCTTGCGAACAAAGAAGCGAACACTCTAGTTGCAGCTGTCATCGTATATATTATTTGACAGCTATGCCTGTACTCTTTTTTTGTGGTCGAATATTGCGCTTATGACCTCAACCTATCCGATTTGTGTGGTAATATTTCAATAATCACCACTTTCTTCCCCTTTCTCTCTCTCTCTCTTACAACTAATCGTGAAACAAATGAGCTCAAAGCGAATGTGAGGTAAATCATCATGTGCTCATAGACGTGCGCAGAGCCTCAGAAATGGAGGTACCACTGTACGAGGAGGTTTAAATTACGCTGAGAAAGGTTCCCACCATTGAGGAGAGACAATGTGGAGGGAGTGAAGACTTTCATTCCTGAAGCAAAGATCCCAAGTCACCTGATAGATTGTAAAGAAAAGCATTGGAAGAAATCAGGCTTATTTCGCCAGTGTCACATAAATCTTGCCCCTAATGGAACCCCAAATTTCGCCAAATGACGACAATTTTGCAGAACATAACTCCGAATTAGCCGAATGATGATAATTTTCCTGAACAGAACTCCAAATTAGTCGAATGATGATAATTTTGCTGAACAGAACTCCAAACTAGGTGAATGAGGATAATTTTGCCGAGAACTCCAAAGTAGCCGAATGATGATAATATTGCTGAACAGAGCTCCAAGTTAGCCGAATGATGATAATTTTGCCGAACAGAACTCCAAACTAGGCGAATGAGGAAAATTTTGCCGAACAGAACTCCAAATTAGCCGCATGACGTCAATTTTGAAGTATATAACTCCAAATTTCCCCGAATGATGATTATTTTGCCGAATAGAAATCCAAATTCGCCGAACAGTGATCATTTTTCCGAATCGTCATACAAAAGTTGCCGAATAAGGAGATTTTTGGGAGGTCACAGCGACTTCCCATCGGTGTGCCCCTGGGTTTCTCCTCGTGAGCACGCTTATTCATGTACTCATAACTTATTTCAGAAGTGCTACTTAATGCTGCTACGAGGTCTACGAGGTTTTTAAAGCTCCAGATTTGCTACAAAAGCGTTTTAATAATCATTTCACCAGTTAACTGATGAGCCGGGCGTTTTTCTCTTTGATGTGTCGGAGAGCCGCTTTGCAGTCCCCCCCCCCTCCCCTTTCTTTTTCTTTGAGACCATTTCCACCTCACTCTATTAGTTTAAAGACCCCCGTAATGAACTTGTTAGGAAATCTGCTTTCGGATGTCCCAAGATTTGGATCCCCCGTCAAGTGACTGCCAGGGAGCGCAACAGGTCGCTGCACGGGCCACTTCCCGCGCCAGGTGTCACGCCGATTCCCATCCCCCTGTGAGCAGACGACTCTATTCGGCAGAAGATTCTCTCCCCCCGCAAACGAGCACGCTGTTGTCTAAGTACCCGCTCTTAATGAGTGGACCAATGGGGAAACGACAGACGACCCGAACGCAGCGGCACTTTCGCTCATTCCCTTAATCTCCCTATTAGTCTTCCAATCTCTTCGACCGAGGACGGTTTTGTTCCTCGCTTTCCTTTCGAACGTCCGAGTAGGAAAAGGCACCGGATTCTTCAGCTTTGCTACTGCATTAAAAATTAACATTTTTGCTACGCCCACTCCTCCCCCAAATTGTTTAGAAAACATGTTTTTACGTGAAAACAGTTTTTTCGAGTTTTTTCAAATCAGCTGAAAAAGCTGTAAACCGTTGAAATTTTAATGACAAGCGGATTCTGACTAATTTGGATTTGAAGTCCATTTATTTATGTGAAACATTCTTTTCGGTTTGTGTTACTCTTGGAAGATGCTATTTTTGAAAGATGGTGAACTGAGAGAAATATTGGAAAAGTTTTAAATGGTGTTTTGCTCTTTCGAATTCCCATAAATGGACATAAGGATTTTTTTTGATGAATTAAAGTACTCAATTCGAAGTAAAATTGGGCCAGACAGAAAGTTCAAACAAATTTATAAAAATATATTTTGCTCTCAAAAGCACAATGAGTAGCATAAAATTATTCCAATAAGGTTGTTCTTTTGTTTCTGAACCGCTCCGTCATCCAGCAAGAGGAACATTCCATCAGTGCTCACGGTTGTCTTTGATTTGGGCGATTGCATCCATGAAACAACGGAACGCATTTTTCTGGTGAAGGAAGTAGAATCAGAAAAAAGAATCGTCAAGATTCCGGTCGAATGTCATCGAATGAGGAGCAACTGAGGATGGAATATCGACAGCACCGGTGATTTCGATCGTCTGCGGTAGGGAGAAATTAATATCGTCACGGAAAGAAGAAAAAAGGGGTGCTTTTGATTTGTCGGATTCGTTCCGACGAATATGGTTCTGATGACGGGACTATTTTATGATGAAAAAGGTGAGTGATTTTTTTAAATTAATTTCTTCTGATCAATAAAACGAATAATTTATGTAAATAAAGCACGTTGTTAAAACCAGAATAGAACAAGTTGTAATAGCTCGCCTTCGTATAGGTCATACCAGATCACACATTAACGTATTTTCTCTCGAGAATCAGCTCCAATATGCAACACATGTTATGTCAATCAGACAGTGTTACATGTTCTTTGCAGTCGTTCAATTTTCTGTCATGTTCGTCTGAAATTATTTAATCAGTTTCATCCATCTTTGAAGAAACTACTAGGGCACACACATCATCCCAAATTGTTCCCTCCCTTTATTAGGAGATTGGCTTTTTGTCTCTAATTTAGTGTTCGTTCATATCTCCTTGGTTTTGTTTTGGTGTTAACGTTTTCTATACTTTTCAAAAATGTTTCTGAATTAATTCTTTTCACTCGTCATTCAAAATTCAAAACTTCGTCTATATGTTTATTTCGGCAAACTTTTTAAAATTCTAGAAGATTTATGTCCTTTTCTCCTTAATGAAACTCACTTTTCTGGCCCTTCTATTTCTTAATAATTGTTTGGTGCAGTATAGCTTATTAAGACTTTTGTGCCAAAAAAAAAAAAAAAAAACCTAATCAAACTAAGCAACATTGTCAAACATTTACAACAAAAATTGCTCATGGCTTGTCTATTATATATGTTGATCTTTTTCATACTGATGAGGAGCTCCACTGTAACTTTGAAATGATTAAGGTAAATGCACCAGTAGTGGCCACTTTAAGGTTTATATTTTAAAAATAAGTATTCTAGGGGTCCCAGTGTGGATTCAAACTTGCAGGAGGTAGACCTCAGACTATAGTGCAGTGGGCAGTTCAAGGAGGAGTAGGTAGAGCATCATGGAAAATTGTTATCAACTATTTAATACGGTCGCCTGGATTGTCGATGTTTTTTCAGCTGTCCTCAAACGCTTCTCCGTAACGAGGTATATAAACATTGCGTTGTATTATGAATAGAACAATGCTCAAAAGTAATATTTTTAGAGCTATAACCATGTTATGAAATGTGAAAGTTCATGTTTGGAACGTTTTCAACTCGAAATAGTTGCTTTTTTGGCAGGCAGTTTACCTGACCACTACTGGTACCAAAAAAGTTGGGAAATTCAAAAGTGGCCACCTAGTGGCCACTACTGAATCAGGAAGGTTTTTCATAAATTAACTCGATTTTCCTTTTGATAGGTCGTAATCTCTTTACATAAAAACCTGCCTCATTTCTGACATAATATTATTGTGTGATCTAGTAGTGACCACCCGGTGGCCACTTTTAAACAGCAATATGGCCACTACTAATTCATATACGTTATATAATGACCACTGATGGATCAAATTTGAGGTTTGAAAAAAATTTAACAAATTGACATTCTGGCATTTTTAAAAAATGGGGCGATTAAGGAAGAGAAGGGCTATAATATGCTCATTGAGTTTTTAAATATGGTAATTGATAGGTATAGGCCCACAGTTTAAAAAAGCCACAAAAATATGCTTCACTGTGGCGACTGCTAGTGCGTTTACCTCATCTATGGACAGGGTCAGATTACTCAACAGGCCATCCCCTAGGCCCATACGCTCTGGCCTAGGGGCGCATATCACGGGGGGCATTATTAAATAGCTTGTTGGTAAAAAAACAGGAATTTGGCGCACTAGTACAAAAAGAGGAGAAACATTCTACTAGAACCCGAGAGAGAGATTGCAACCTGCTTGCTGAGCAGGTAAAAAAATCGAAGTTATCCCTTTTCTAAGCAAAGCAGATAATTTTTAATTTCTTAGATTTAAGGAATCATTTCTTGATAATACAGATTTTTTTAAGGTAAAACACTTATTAGAAGTAAGTCACACACAGTAAAATTAGAAAAAGTCATATAAAATTTCTAGTTATAACACTTGGTTATGGAGCAATTTTTCTCTTTGGTAGTCTAAATCATGTCAGTAAGTATGTGTTTTGCAATTTATAATCTATTGATTCTTATTTATTTATGACTGCTAATAGTCAGGGACGCCCAAAATTCAAATTTTTGGGAAGGGGGAAATTATCAGTTTACCGGATAAAACTTCCAAGCTTAGCGAATAAAAAATAGGAGCATGGTACTACTCGTAGTTTTCTAAATTATTTGTGACTAGCAATAGTTTAGTGGCTACTAAAATTATGTTTACAATAAATAGCATAAATAATCAGAAAAAAAAATAAAATATTAAAGTACCTAAAAAATAATTTACCAGACAATACCAGATATTTACCACCAAAGTTTTATGATAGGTTACAAATGTTGTAAAATTTCCGAATTTGTGAAATACGTAACATTTACGGACTTTTTAAAATTTTTACCTTTGAAAATTCTCTAATTTCTGTATTTTATAGATAGACAAAATATCCGTAATTAATTCTTCAGATCAATTTTATTTTCTAAAATCTTCATCAACTTAAGACATAGCTGAGAATTAATGATAATTTTTATGAGTCTCTTGAATCAACACGGATGACTTAAAATTTTTGCATCGGATGCAAACGGCAAAATTAGAAGTCTAAAAGTCTCCAACTACACAATAAGACATATAAGGAGGTTTAAAAACAATGCTAAATACATAATTATAAATATCCAAAAGGTAAAATCACAAGGAAAAGAAAAATGAGCGAGTATTAAAGAACCGGATGCAATCAGATTTAGAAATGTGTGAAAAATTGGGATTAACACGTAATAGCGTAAAAAATGGCCAAGATGCGTAAGTTTAGGCTAATGTGTAAAATTCGATAAATATGCATGTTCTTGAACTCAAAATCCATGACCAATTGTCAATTTTCATGATTTTTGTGCACTTTTTGCCGAAAATCATGATTTTCCATGACCATTTTTGATCATAGCCGAAATCCATGACTTTCTAGGTGCATGGACACCCTGTCTCTAGTAGTATTGAAAACTTATGCTACCAATTTCCTATATCCATTGATATACCTTGGTAAGTTGTTGGAAATAAATTGTCCTAGAATTACATTGAATTTTGTACTTACTATTTTCTTATGAACTAGTGGTGCCCGCACGGCTTTGCCCGTAGTAGAAAAATTAAAAGGACTTTTGGTTCGCCTATGTATTTACAAATAATGTATGGTGACTTTCTCGCCAGTTGGATTGCTCATGTTACGGTTCCACGGTATGATAACTTAGTAATTTATTCGTCCATCTTATAATTTTGCTCGGGAAAATGTTCTTAAAATTGGAATAGAGAACGTACAAAATTGAATTTTCGAAAAATTGTTTCGAGGTGCACACCCTCATGCTACAAACTAACTTTGTGCCAAATTTCACGAAAATCGGCAGAACGGTCTAGGCGTGTCACAGACATCCAGACAGAAAGAGATTCAGACAGACTTTCAGCTTTTTTATTAGTAAAGATGATTTCGTAGTGATATTAATTATTCAGTTCATACTTACCAAAGTTCATATGTAGAATACTTATATAAGTACTTTCATTTTCTCTTACTTTATTTTTTACATTAGCGTAAAATAAATACAAATACAAATTTTCTACTAAAAACTTTATTTTATCCTAAGCACGTATGTACTTTCAAGAAAGAAATGTACAATAAAAATGTGATTAATATAATGGTACTTAATGTGATTATCATATTGAATCAAATTTATCCATCAGTTATTTGAACTTGAAGTGAGTAATGTGAATTCTAAGGAAAGGATGTCAGATGGCCACTACTGACTCATGCATGTGGCCACTACTAAAAATCTCAGATTTTGGTGTGGCCACTATTGGATCAAATTTGAAGTTTGGGAAAAAATGGATAAAACATTGAAAAAATTGAAATTCTGGCATTTTTAAAAAATGGGACGACTTAGGAATAGTTGGGCTATAATACGTTCATTGAGCTAAAAAATTGGAATTAATATTGTAGATCCACAGTTTAAAAAAGACATAACATATGCTTAACTGTGGCCACAGTGCGTTACCTTATTCAGTCTTTTTTTTTCTGACTCTTTTTTACAGTTATGATGAGACTCAACTGTAACCTTAAAGTAATTATTCAAAGTATTATTTTTTTTTTCGGCATTTTATGTTTTATTTACGTTGATCAGCAGCACCAACAGAATTTTCTCCCGAGGAGAGGGAGACAATAACAATGCTAAAATGTGTATATCGTGGGCTGAGCGCTGCAGCTAAGTAACGGCAAATTTAGCAAATTAGAATGTTTTGCTGTTGATGAAAATTGTTGTTCAAAAAAAGACGAAAATGCTTCTGAAAAACAATGTTGTCTAACAACGTTTAAAATCAAATCATTCTTATTTTTCAAAAATCGTGAGAACATTTTTGTTGTTTTCAAACTTTGTTTTGTTTTTCAACTTTGTTGAGTTTTTCTCGAAGCAGTTGTAGTATTTATCTCATCATAAATTGACCCATTGAGATTGGCAATATTCCTTAAAAACAAAGGTTTTAGTAGGCTTCACAACAGAGCTAGTATACAACTAGAGAGCGTGTTCCTTTATTCGCAGGGCAGGAACTCGCTGTTCACATGAGTTGATAGTAGTCAAATAAGAGGGTGGATCTGCAATTGGCATATTTTTCACCACATCATGATAAAGTTAAAGTATGTGCTTGATTAAATTGGCTTTAGAGAGCTGTCCTCGCCAAAAAATTGTGTTCAGAACCGTTTTTATGCGTACAATCAAAATATAAACCTAGAGTGCGCTCTAGCTAAATTTTAGCTCTGTGGATTTAACATTTAACCCTGTCACCCTTACGGTACTCCTGACGTTGTGTAACAAATTGTTACTCTTTCTATTGAATTCAATTTTTGAGCTTTATTAGAATAAAATAGACATGCTGCTTCTACCACCTCAGGTAATTTATCTACAATGTAAGAATGACCACTTATCGCTCTCTAAAACCTTTATTTATTCAAATAATGTTCAGATTTTATTAAATACCCTAAATCAAAGTATATAGTTTATTTTTACATTAGTTTTACTTGCGTTATTAAAAATTTTGACTTCTAGCACTTTTGAAGTTTTTGAAATTTTGCTATAAAAACCAGCGTAAATCTAACGTCTTCCTGAAGACATGCTTATTTATACCAAAAAGTAATAGTCTGTTGTTCATATTTATTGAGTTCAAATTTCAAACATATATTAAGGTTTCCTTTTTTACAAATTTTAGAAATTTTGCTCCGAATGTGTTTTGATATTTTAATAAGTATTGATTTTTTTTGTTAAAAAAAAATTAATAAATAAATAAAAGTTTTCTGCCAGTTCACAGACCAACATAGAGGTTGAAAAACGTTTGTTTAAACAATAATCCAAAATTTACCTCTTCCGCTATTCACGGGCACCCACAAAGTTTAGCATTTGTTTCTTTTCAAAATTCCAAGTTTCATTCTTCAATAAAAAGATTGCAAAAGCCGCAGAAGAAATGTTTTGCAAAGTTAAAACAAAAATATACGATTGTCTTATGCAAACTGTAACACAATATTTGAGGCTCATTAAGCTGAAAATTAGTTTTGAATTCGATGAACTAAGTACCGAAATTTAAGTGGTTTAAATCAGATAACTGAAATCAGTGACGTTATATCACTATAATCACCTTAAAATAAAATAAAATAAGATGCTGAAAGGTAGTAGCATTAATTTATAAAATATTTGCGAAACATTTTAAATCAGAGTAAAGAAATCGTGAGTTAAAAAAAAAACGCTTTAAATTTATATCAGATTTGTTGGATTTAAATCATTTTTTTTTTATTTTCTAAGACTTTATAATCTTCAATTATTAATTAATTTGCATTTTTAAGTTCTACAATTGAGGAAGTGAGAAGCAAAGGGATATGTAATGGCAAAATTAAAAAATTCGAGATAACCATTACAAGGAACCTCTCCTCTGTACAAGAGATAGTACTAATAGCCCTGGTAGGTGCTAGTACAGCATAATTTGGAAACAAAATCAATGAAAGCCTACCTAAGACTCGTCTGGTCTGCGCTAATTCTATTGTTTGGCACTCTTGGCTTTCTTAAGAGGTTTTCCATTTCCAGCTCAGTCACTTTCCTATGCCGGGCTGATGAGTGCTAATAAGCACGAAACTGCAGTCCTCGGCTGGAAATGACTAAGCTGGCGGTGTATTTCATGTATTTCTGCTTTAGCCCTGGCTATTGGGCGGTAATTTACTGAATATACCTAAGACGTTATCTTTAAACGTATTTTACTCAAAACTTGAAAATGTCCACTTACATCTCTTTGCTTCTCACTGCCTCTAAACTTGAAACTGATATATTTTTTAAATTAACAAAATCATTTATTTCAAGTACTACTTTATCTAAATCGTTCAAAATGTGATGTAAAACCGATTTAATAGTAATGCATATGATTCGAATTTCAATAGGGTGAAGTAGCCATATTCCTTCTCGTGCCAAAAAACGTGTTTATGAAGACAAACATCAGGAGCGTACCCCTCGATGCGCCTCGTGGAAAAAGGAAGAACCGGAGCGAAACACACACACACACACAAAAAAAAAAAAAAAAAAATAATAATAATAATAATAATAAAAATTAAAAAAAATGATTTGTGATGTGTTTGGAGGGTTGAAAAATCAATCTTACAATAAATGAAAAATTATCATTTAAGTTTTGTGCTGCAATATGATTCGCAACTGCAATAAACTATAGGGAGCGCGCAGCCACTGTCTAATGGCGGATGAAAAAGGTAAAACAAACAGATGCCGTAACTTATAACTTGCTTTGAAGCTTGATGAATGACAGTAATATTTCATCGTTCTTGTGGGAAATTTTCGTTTCTATTCCTCTGAAATTACATTACACCACAAACTCTCTGAAGCCTGTAATTTACCAGAAAGAAAACACGTGGAACGGAATGTTTTACCTTTTTCTTTAGAATTGTTAATCACCGCAAAGTAGCGTATTCGAGCTCTGGAGTTGCGCATTAAAGTGAAAAACCAACGTAAATAAAGCACAAATTTTGAAAAAAAAAAAAAAAAAAATACAGCACATAGCTATTTCAAGGCTGCAATGGAACTTTTTCATCAATGCAAAAAACTCACCAACACAACTTTGGTGAGCTTTTTGCACTGATGAAGAGGCTCCATTGTACCCTTGAAATAGTTATATGCTGCATTTTTTTCAAAATTTGTGCTTTATTTACTTTGATGTTTCACTGTAATTAATTTTACAATAGTTAATTAAATATTTTGTGCACTAAAAAAGCACAATTTGGGATATTTTTCCTTAATACAATTCTTAATCTGTATCAATTGTTAAGACCTGATTTTCAAATTATTATTACCTCTTTCACAAGGCGTATTCGGAGAGGGAACTGAAAGTTTGAATTTTCAAATTGGGTAAAAAGAGAATTTTAACTCATGAAAATAGTTAAGTGACAATAAACATTAGGTACAAAATTTAAAATAAAGAAGAAAAGATGTAGTGAATGATGAAAAGAATATACTAATCAGGTTTAGAGTTTTCAAAAGGATTTCTAAAGTTTAAGTTAAAAAATGATTTAAATCAATGATTTTTTAAAACTTTTAAACCATTTGATTTAAGTAAATGATTTTTTTTTTAATTTTAAATCATTTGACTTAACTTATGATTGAAATCAATTCATTTATTTCGTTGATACCCCTGCTTTAAATAAATTTCAATGTTTTTAAAACACAAAACCTTAAACGATGTTTTAGAAATTATTTAAAAATAGAAAAAACATTTTAACTGGGCTTTTATCGAATAAATTTAGTGGTGAAGAATAATTAGAAACGTAAGGTTAATTACTTCCTTTTTTTGAAAAATTAATTCCTAGAAATCAAAATCATTTATGGTTTTTAAAGAAGTTTGCATATATTTTACTTCAATTATTTATTTTTACTTTTTAAGAGAAATAACCTATATACAGGTAAGCATGTAGCAAGAATCAAAAGGTTATTTTTCCACATGAGCAGGGAAGCTCCCAAGAGCTCAGCCCCATTATTTATTTTCTTTTTTCAGTAAATTTTTTGAATTTATACAAAGGACTGTCTATAAATGATGTCACTTTTTTTCAACAATTTTACCCCTCCTACCCCTTGTCATGACGTGTCACGCATCACCTTACTCCTCTCCACTTTGTCACAGGTCACGCTATTTTTCATACACATATTGTATTAAAAAAAGAGTGACGTCACACTTCTTATTGCCCCCTACCCGCCCCCTTGTCACAAACTATCGCAATTTCAACAACTTGACACCTTCTCCCCTTTATGACTACGTGCCACACTTCCGTAAAAAAAAAAAAAAAGCTACGAGGAATTCCATTATTAAACATAACTATAAGTGCCCCTTTATTTCTCGCACGTACATTGTTTTTTCTTCTTCATGTTCCAACATTTCAACCGATGTAGTTAACCACAGGATCCAATTTCTCAATAGGCAGAGTAGGCAGCTGCCTAGGGCGGCAAAATTTTCAGCTGCCGGCAAATTTTACTTTTACCACACAGCTTTTAAATCAATTCTTTCATTTTGCGCAGAGACAACTTTTTCTTTTAATTTAATAATGATTACTTTCACACATCTTTTGCAAATCAAATGTTTTTCAATCATGATAATAGATCAGCGTAAAACAGTAAGTGAAAAGCGGGTGTCAATTTCAGAAAGTGTCGTTGCGTTTGGCCAAAAGTCGCAACAAGATTGGAGTTTGAAAAGTATTTTTAGAGCTATACTAAAGTTTATTCAGTACTAGTTTCTTGAGTGACTGACGTTTATTTTATTTATTTATTTTTTCAATATTAATATTTAAAAATTGTTTTATGTTAATATTAAGTTTCGGGGGTAAATGAAAATGAGTGACGAGCGAAAAAGTCTGAATGATTTTAAATAAAGAAAAATGCTACATCAAAAACCGGAGAACGAAAAAGAGAGTTTTCAAAAAAATTATTAACGTGATATTTTTTATTTTTATTTTTTTCAATGGGCAATTTTCAAAAGTGAAAATTTTGGATTCTTTGCAATGTAATCCAGTTACAATTTACTAATGAAGTACCATCGAACATAACATCTAATGAGAAGGAACGTTAGGCATCATTAATTTTTTTTTTAATTGAAAAAAAAAGAAAAGAAAAAAGAATCTCTGTTACAGAGTTTGACTGACGTGAAGAGTAATGACCATGTCGGATTTTTTAATTTCAAGTAAAAGAACAAAACGACTGGAGAGCATTAATCTTTCAATCGCTTCTTGAATTTGGGAACAGCGAGAAATCACAAGGAGCCATGCCAGGAGAGTAAAAAGCCTATTTTTCTACAGAAATCTGATTTTTTTGTGCCAAAAACGCTTTTTTCAAACGGCTTTCAAGTGGTTAGTTTCGTGTAAAATTTGATGCGGTAGAGCTGCACCAGTCGATCCGTTTTTTTTCCTTCTGTCTTTATTTATTTTTTTCCCCTTGAAGTTATAAAAATGGACGAGATCTCACTTGGTTCATATCCATCTGGTTTTCCCCTCAAAAAAAAAAAAAAAAAAGCAGGATACTTTTCTATCAGCCCTCATGTGTGTTTTTCTTTTTTCTCTTCTATTACCAAATTAAAAACAAGTTGACTTTATAACTAAAACGTTAAAATAGTTTGCCCATGCCATAGTATTACCTATGTAATAACCTGAACCATAATTTTACCCTCTGCTAAATATAAAATCAAACGTTCCAGTACTGAAAAATTTGAGTGCTCGTCTGATCTGAATACAAGGAAACTTGAGTCGTGTACTTTTCTCCTCTTTTTTTTTCCCCCCTTCTTATGTCCGATTTTTCAAACAAGGCGTGGTCTTCTTGTGACGTCACAAGTGATGAACTTTGGCGCAAATTCACTGGCACGCTGAATGCTAACGCTTGCTGTCTACCGCGTTTCCACGTTATGATAATTCAGAAGCGAATTAAATATTACACTCTACGCTTGTTATCAACCACATCGTTGCCACTTCGTGTGGGTAAAGATGCAAATTAATAATGGCATCAGTGAATAGCATTTCATCGCTTGGGATGTCATGTGCAGAAGCGTAAAAAATGAAATTGAATCTGTGCAACTATTAAAATATATTTTTTTAAATGTTAAACTTTGTCAAATTATTTAAAAAATCCTATGTGTTTTTAAGCATGCTCTTTCAGAAAAAAAAAATACTTTTAAAATTTCGAAAACGACCCTATTCTGACTAATTTTTTTACCAATAACGTATGAATATACATTTTGAGGTCTGCATTATTTCTGGTAGAAATTATGTGCTTAAGAGAGGTTTGCAAACTTAAGTGACTCCTATTGGAGTTTGCCTTTGTGTTAAAGTTAATTTTATATTTAGAGTGTGTTCTCACCTTCTAATATTTCTCGCCTTTTGCATTTTACAATAATTTATGATTCCATCTTCCTTTCTTAATTTCCTTGGGAAAATTCAGTGATCAAAGAACTGTTGAACAGTCTGGCATTGTTAAGCATTCAGAGTAAAACATAACTACTTCCTGTAAGGAGGCTTTAGTTTAATCAAGGATTCACTCGATACGCGTCTTATAGAAACACGTACAGTAAAACCTGTGTAAGTTGACCACTTGCGGTGCAGCACTTTGGTGGTCAACTTAGACAGGTGGTCAACTTATAGAGGGTAGTAATGAAAACTTTTTTTCTTTTTTTTTTTGTCATTTCTTGTCCCATGCATTCATTTTTAACTAATTGGAATACTTTAAACTCACTTTCATTGTTTAACATTGCTTTAAAACAATAAGAAAAAATGTTGTTTAAATATTTTTAGAGATTATTTACCAAAATGACGTGTAAAGTATCATACAAATTTAAAATTTCTGTGAATCGATCAAAAAAAAAAAAAAGTCTCATTACTAATGGAAAACAACTTACTTGATATTAACAATTCCTTAAAATTCATAAGTCAAAAGTTACTCAAATTCTTCATTTGATTTTTTCTTGAACATTTGTAACCATGGTAATCTACTTTTCAACAAAATAACTCCTTATTGAAGTTTGGCGCATTTTCTGGGACATAACATTAGCCCAATGTTTTTCGATGGAAACATAAATATTCATAGGATTTTCTAAAATGTCTGGTTATTTATTTGAGGCATAACTGATGAAACCTGTAGTACAATCTAATGCTTTTGCCTAGTGGTCAACTTACAAAGGGTTTTTTACAATACTCCAAACCAAAGCTGCTGTATATTAGTGGTCAAGATAGAGAGGTGGTCAAGTTACAGAGGTTTTCCTTCATTGTATAAGATAGGACTAATTCCGTTCCTGACATGAGCGGTCAACTTAGACAAGTGGTCAACTTACAAAGGTAGTCAACTTTACAGGTTTTACTGTATCAGGTGAAGTCTTGGTATAATTTAACGCTTCACCTAGAAATATTATATCATTGGATGACATTAATTAATGAACTTATTAATTCGCAACTCCAGAGCTCGAATACACTACCTTGCGGTGATTAACAATACTGTCGAAAAAGGTAAAACATTCCATTCCACGTGTTTTCTTTGTGGTCAATTACTAGCGTTAGACCAGTTTGTGGTGTAATGTGATTTTAGAAGAAAAGAAAAGGAAGCTTCCCACAAACACGATAAAAAAATTACAGTTATTCACTAAGCTTCAAAAGCAAGTTATAAGTTACGGCATTTGTTTGTTTTACCTTTTTCATCCGCCATTAGACAGTGACTGCAACGCCCCCTATAGTTTATTGGAGTTGCGAATTAAAAACCTCTAAAAGGTTTTTCGCGATTTTTGCAGTGAAAACGTAGTTAAACATTTTAAATTTATTACAAAAATAAAGAGATTTTTTTTTTGTGTCTGATAGAATGTGTTTGGAACTTACATGTTTCATAGAATTCGAATTATATCGTTTTTTTTAAAGCAGATTTTAATAACGGCTAAACCTTTACTCATGCGATTGATAACCGAGTTCATTGTTGGCCGACAAGGAAATAAAACTCAATGATTTAACATTTTTATCTGTTGCCAGTTTCTATTTAATAGCAAATAAAATACTTGACTTTGATTTTTTATAATATAAGGATTTTAAAATTATTTTCAATTTTTCTTCTTGATTCTGCAGTTGCGACTCAGTCGGGAGTTTTTTAAATTTTTAATTTTATCGTTGTTAAAATAAAGTTATGGCTGTAACGGAAATTTTATTTCCTGCCTTCAACTTCATGATAAACGGGCGCGACTGTGTGACCAAGTGGCGTAGCCCTTGTTTCGTTTACATTTCGCATTTTCAATAAAACCCTGTTTAGTTATAAAGTGTTGTTTTATAGCATAAAACTCATTATAAAATGCTGAGAATGTGTGCACTTTTTCTCACTTTCCATTCATTAATTACGAGAGCGCCAGTCTTTGTTTTTAGCATTATACTTTTTAAAAAATAGTCCCGTCTTTTATGATATACATATATTTCAGATATCATGATCAACTATGTAATGATTAGCATAAAAATGTTCGGTACTTATAAATTAACGACCACCATTCTGTGAAAGGGGGGGGGGGGCGTTCCAGAAAATATTTGACAGTTGAAAATATATGATGCCGTCTTTTGTTTGGACGGCCCTGCCTTGAGGAACCATTATGCGGCACACTCGTATATGTCTCCTAAATTCTAGTTTATTTTTAAAATTATCGAATTTAAATTATTTATTTATTATTTTTTTCTTATGTCATTAAGTTTAAAGAATAATCTAAGTGCTCCAAATAAGTCCATTCTACTTCTTTTCTTCACTCTCCTAAGATGACAGTTTTACCAGTGAAACAGTTAAATTACCGGATCCAGTTCAGTCTTGTCAAAAAAAAAAAAAAAAAAAGCATTTACCTGCATGTCAAACATTATCAAAACGTATTATCAAGTTATCATGCCGTGGAGCGAGTTTCATTGTTGATGATGTCATGACCGTTACTCGATCAGTGAATTGACTATTAGACATAAGAGGATTACTGATTGCACTGAAATTAGCCCGATGAGGAGCTGTCCACAAATGACATCACGCTTTGAGGGGGTGGAGGGTTCCTGTAATTGGGAGTTTGTGACAAAGGTGAAGGGGAACATCATTCCTGTTTTTTAAAGGTTACATTTGAAATATAGCGTCACGTGTGACAAAAAAGGAGAGGGGATCAAAAAAGGTGCTTCATCTAACTTCATAGGTTAATTGGTTCTTGGTAGTTCGACATTAAGGAGTGACGATTTGAATTACTGTTGAGTCGGTTTATCGGAATGTGGATTAAAAATATATCCCGCTTAATATAATACATTTTCAATGTACCAAACCGTTGTAATTTATCATTTTGATCCCTGATAATGGAATATCACGTTATTACAATAATTTTTAGTGGAAAATTGGCCTTTCCATTCAGCGGGCTCGAAAGTACCATTTTCTTTTTCGGGAACAGATTTTTTTTTCTCAGTTTCCTAACAAATCAGAAAAGTCCCCCCCCCCCACTCAGAGAGGGCTTGAAAACTATTGTCCCCTGAATCTAGGTTCCACTTCCGCCTACGACTTGCACGCGATACCTGCTCAAAATTGGCGGAGCCTAAATGCAACAGCGATTCCAACGAGGGCCATTCTATCGAAGCGCTCTAACCCTTACCCACAATTTTCGGTGTACGTGATCCAAAGCAATAACATACGCCACGACAGGAAATCGTCTCGCTAGACATCACGACCGCAACTATCGGCGATGTCCAGCATCGTTGACTTGGCGATAAAACGTATAAAAGTCACCTTCGCATAGATTGATTACATATGTCATTAAGAACAACAATGTATTAAGGATGCCCCCACTTGCGAATTAAATAGATAACCGCTAAGGAAGCCTGTTTTTCATTTATAGGTAATCTTGGGTAATTGTGCAGACATCTGTGTGCAGCGTACATATTCCAGATGTGCTCTTTAATTACGTTGCCCTTCGCGATATTTAAGATCATTAAATGCTGAATACTCTGTTTGAGGCCGTTCGAAAATCATGTCAAGCTTTGAGGGGGGTGGAAGTGGAGTGACAGCTTGTGTCAAGGGGGAGCAAAAGGTTGCAAGCAGTGTGACATCTCTCATTTTGGTTGGAATAAATATTTTTATAAAAATATATTTAGGGAATATTTACAAATGATGTTATGCTTTAAGAGGGGAGGGTGATTCGTGAAATTGTGACAGTTTGTGACAAAGGGGAGGGAAGGAGCAATAAGAATTGTGACATCACTCATTTTTCCTAAAAAGCTATTTATGAAAAATAGCGTGGCATGTGACAACGGAGAGAGGGGGAGGATTGGCGAAGTGTGACACCTTGAGACAAAGAAGAGACGGGGTTTGATAATGTTGAAAAAGGTGTGATATCATTTATGGACAAACCTTTATGTAATATAGAGTGACACGTGACAAGGAGAAAGAAGAGGTCAAAATGAAGTAAGACATTTCATGACAACGGAGCAGGGGGTTGAATACGATGGAAAAAATAAAATATTAGCTCATTTATGGACAGCCTCCTAGCAGTTCCTCTCAGCAAAAAATACCCATTGCATCTGCAAAACACAGTCACAATTTAAAAAAAAAAAAAAAAAACAGAAAATTTTTGAGCAAAGAAAAGAGATTAAATTTTCAATAGCAGTGAAGTATGAAGCAGATACTTAAAAGTGAGCAATAATCTTTTCGGCTCAGTTGTACTTATAATATTCCCAAAATAAATTATTCCACTGGTTTAGTAATGTTAATGCTTCCCCAATATTCCTGAATATTTGGATATACAAGTTTTGCCACTGTTCTTTTAAGGGCGTGACGTGCTGTTAAGAGTTAATTTTCCACTTGTTAAATAGACTATTGTAATTTCGAAGTTTCAGAGTAGGAGAAAAAGAGCTATGTGTGAAAAATGTATGCTTTGCTGTGCTAACTTGAAGCTAAAAATCTTGAACATTTCTCTCGTGGTGGCAGTTCTCGTCCCACCTCTTAGCCAAACTTTTAGAGAAATGGGCCATTTCGTGTGTAAATTTTTAACAATGATTAAATCTTTTTACTGAATTACAAGTCCTTTATTTTTGCAATTTTGCTATATGTTAGGTGATGAAGTATTTATGAGAATAACATCTCTGGCACATGTGAACAGTTCCTATATCCTCTCCATCGTGTGAATACAGTAACCCCTCGCTACATGGCGCCTCGTTATATCGCTCATTCGGATGTATCACGCTTTTCCTTAGTCTCCCGAAAATTATATTAAAAAGTTTCAAATGTTGCTTCAGAGAAAAAAAAAATATTTCTTAGAAATAATATTTTCTCTCTTTCTCAAATCAATGAACAAAGCTTGTATGTTTTCCATACATTCAAATTCGTTGCAGTTTAAGCTGCGACTTTCGGTTCGTGTTCCATCATGAAACAATAGAAATATTTTAAATTATTTTCTTTATGTGAGAAGAAGGATTATCTAGCTAATTTTCTTCTGTTTGTATTACGAAAACCGTTTAATGTGATAAGAAACTTTTTTTTTTTGGTGCACATGTCATTAATTTGTACGTTAATTGAATCACTACTTTTTATGGCCTCAGTTATAATCGCTTTTTCGGATATATCGCTCTTTTTTGTTGTTTCCCGATATAACGAGGGGATACTGTATTAGTGTAGGATAATTTAAGTTTTAAAAAAGTGTAAAAATTTATAATTTTTATTTTTCTACCGTCATAATCCATAAATTTATTGTTGATTACATTTTTAATTATTTATATTATTATTATTATTATTTTGTTTCTAAATTGTTGATCTAGATTTTGATTTCACTGTTATAGAGCAGCTACAGTAACTAAAAAAAACACACACAAAACATTTTAATTTAACTAAAAATTTAAGTTTAAAATTATTTTAAATACGTTACCATACCATGTATAAAGCTTAAAAGCATTATATAATAAAAATAATCCTTACATAATAAAATATTATTTGTGCTCTGTACTCTCATATTAGTTTTTTTCTTGTCTATCTTCTGATCAGAACATACTACGAAACTTTAAAATTTGACAGTGATCAGGGTTAATTTCTTACTGATACGTTACTGTACAATTTAAAAACACGTACGTTTCATAGTAAAGAGTTTTTGTTTGAAATATGATGACAGTCCTGTTTTTTAATTTTGCTGACGGTGTGACCCAGGCTTATCCACATGTGCTCCAGTTTTGCTCAAATGTGCTCCTCGAAACTCATACTCATTGTCGCGCTATGGGCACTTGTAAACAATTAAAGACAAAACCACACTGTACTTTTCCTGCAGTTTTTCACATCAAAAACTTGTAATAGTTTAACCATATCCTTTATGATCTATGATGAAAGTAAAAACGAAGTTAGTGTGCAAAAGAATTCATATCAAAATAACTTGAAAATAATTTGCAAAGAACTTCACTTTGCCATGAAAAATTGTATGAGGAGGCACTTTTTCCTTTCACTCGGCGGTGCCCACTCCAAAAATTTCTTCTGTATCCAACGCTGGAACTGACTAACAAGTAATTCTACCCAAGTATGAATCGTCGATTGGAGTGAAACTTTGCATACCGACAGAACACTGAAAAAATTGAACTCGTTTGTTTCCTTTTATTTTTTTTAATAAGTCGGCAAACATACATTTTTAACGGATGAAGTTTACCCCTAAAGATTGGATAATTGGGATATTAGAGGTAGAAGGTGCAATAAAATATATTCTTTTATTTTAAATTTTAAATACAAAAACTCAAATAATGATTAAAAATTTCAAAAACTAAACAAACTTAAGTTGACGTGTTTCAGGATATTTTTTGAAAATACTATTTATAGGGGTATAAACCATCCCACGTAATCCTACCTCGTCGCGCGGCTATGGTTGCCGATAAGCAATTCCAAGTCAGAAAAATCACCTTCTTAACCTCACCATTTCAGTTTTCAGTGTAAAATTTGGCTTGAAGGACACGCATGACAAGTTAAGTATCCTGCCAATTTTTAGATTTCTATTTTGAAAATTGTTTGAATTATATGCCTGTATAGATAGGTCCCAAAAAATGAAAAGTGTGTTCTTACAAATGATTAACTTCTGTCCTAATTATAGTAGAATGAAAATTCAAAAAATAATGTAAGACTAATACAGCGTTTTATTGACATATAGCATGACTTTCTTACGGTAGATTTAAGTTTCAACCTCATTCACCGTGACGGGGTAATATTGCGAAGGATGGTTTACCCCTATTTATAGTATTTTCAGAAAAATCTTGAAACACGTCAACTTTAGTTTGTTTAGTTTTTTCAAATTTTTAATCATTATTTGAATTTCTGTAATAAAAATCCTACCAAAAACATTCTGTAAAAAACTAGCCAAGTCTCGATGGAGCTGTTTGTTTATCTCTAAAAAGTAATGAAATCTAGACAAAGTCATGACAAATCGAAGGTTCCTTACTGCGATTTCTTTATTGTTATTGTTAATGTTGTGTGACTTGGCCGTTAAACATTCTTTATACGTTAGTGGGTACAAGTCAATTTTGTTTACACGTTTTCCAAGTGGCAATTTTCCATCGTCAATGGGTAGCGGTTCTGGCGACAGATTGGTGCAATCGTGTCATGGAGCACCTGGCTTTGTACCCTTGTGTACCCTTTAACGGCCAAGTCACACAACATTAACTATAACAATAAAGAAATCGCAGTAAGGAACCTTCGACTTGTCATGACTTTGTCTAGATTTCATTACTTTTTAGAGATAAACAAACAGCTCCATCGAGACTTGGCTAGATTTTTACAGAATGCTTTTGTTGGGATTTCACTTCTTTTTGTAGAAACATTTAATTACATTTAATTACATTTACACAAACATTTAATTTGTGTAATATTCGAGTAGACTAAAGTTAGGCTAAAGATGTGTCCCACTACGCTGGACTTTTGCAATGACAGTCGATTTTTTTATGTACCAATAGTAGAAGGGGGCATTACCATATCTCTAATACAGCTGAGACCAGCTGAGGGTTCTTCATTAGATACTTCAGACTTTCGATTTTTGACATCAAATGAAGCGGCCAACCAAGTTGAATATTTTTTGTAAAGGCGGTATGTCGATCTCTAATAGTTTGGTTGGGCTCTTGTGTTTTCTAATCAGGGTCACTCCAGATCTTCGATTATCCTAGTTTTTATAGTTTTCCCTTTATGTGGCCATTAAACTCTAACTCTGGTACCAAATTTGACCTCTCTGAGTTTGTGGGAAGTACCAGTTCTATTTTGATGATCATGAGTGAGCGAGTGAGTGAGTGAGTGAGTGTCATAAATGCGAAACTTTGCTTTCGCTTAACTTCGGAATTAAATAACCTACAGACTTGAAATTTCGGATTTTAAGTATGTGATTATAGCTTACTGGATGACGAAAATTTCTGCGTTCTGGTCTCATCAGAAGGTTCTCAAATAGGGGCCTGAAAATGCGGCGAAATTGTTCCAGTAAAGGATGGTACGGCAGTGTTTGCTTCGCGCTCGACTTGGCGGGGGCACTGCCGTGCCCCCCGATTTGAAATAAAATAGCGCACTGTACCCGTTAATATCCCAATTATCCAATATTTATGGGTAAAATTCACCCCGTTAAACGTGTTTGTGTTCGGTTAAAAAACAAAACAGAACATGGGCTCAATATTATCAAGTTTTATATCTATGCGCAAAGTTTTATTCCAATCGGTGATTCACACTTGTGTAGGTTTACTTGCAAGCCTCGGGCAAGGACCGATTTAGACAAAAGAGGGTCCGGACACAAACTGTAACTGGGGCCCCTACCAAAAAGATATCAACGATTTTAACAAAAAGTAAAGGTTGTGTTATTCATTTTTCGAAGGTGGCCAAGGCCATGCATGCACTTTTGTTTTAGCTGTTAGATCCTGGAATCTTCCAGGGTATTATTTGTTGGTTAACAAGCTGAAAATAAATTTTCGATTAATATGAACAAATATTAGTAGTAGTTGCGATAATTACATACGGTAAAAAATATTACATTCTAACACTCCGTTGCCTCAGAGCAACAGTACGATATCTAATCCCAGGAATATACAGATTCTCCAGGAACAGTAAGATATCCATCCTACTGTTGATTTGAGGCGACGATATTTAAAATGAAAACAAAATACTTAGATACAGAAAGGAGTTCCCAAACTTTTCCGATTCGCTCCACCGTTTGACGAATTAACATTTGTTTTTTTTTTTTTTTCATGGCACCCCAGTCTGTCTCTATGCGTATTAAAACCATGGAAGCTTCGCTTCCCCCTGCGGTACCCCATGGTGCGCTAGCACCCGCTTTGGGAAAGCCTGGATTAGAGCTTACATAGTCTTAGCCTATTTTATGGTTTATAAGGAATTAAATTAAAATGTCTAATTTTCCCCCTCCCCCTTCTAAGAGATGACATCGATTAGTTTAGTTTTTAAAAGAACAAACTTTCGGAATAAATTGAATGCGTAACCTCAGAATTGATAGGAAAATCATAAACTATTGAAAATAATTTATCAAATTCTCAATGAGTCGACAACACAACAGCAAAATCCAATGTGGGAACACCATTTTAAAGAGGGGGCACAGCCATAGGAATCACCTCCCGAAATCAGTCCCTGATGGTCTCGGGCTCTCGACTTGAGCACCGAGATCGCGGAGAGATGCGGCTCTCGGGGAGTAAATCACGTCCCGGGCCGGGGGTCTGTCTCTCTTGGTCGGCGTAGCGTGATTCCGCGCCCTCCGTTTCCTGCGACGGACACCTGTCGCTGCAGCGGGGAAGCACACTTGGCCGACGACCGATATGGGTTAGTGGGGGCGATCCTCTTCTTCTGACCCACAGCCCGCCGGAAACAATTACCCACACTTTGCCCCCTCCGTTTGTGCATGCAGGTACTCGCTCACGGGAGATGTAACTCTTTCCAAACATTTGCAACAGAAGCCAAAAATAAACGTAATTAATCCACGGCTGAGGAGTCGAAATCGGACTCATTTTGGGGTAAAGGAGTCGGGAGTAGGAGAAGGTCTTGGTTGCCTGATCGGTAAGGCATCGGACTCGTAAACGGGGGGGTCCCGAGTTTGATACTAGCCGGTCAAAGATCCTCCGTGTTCATTAATGGTGACTGAAGCGTGCTAAATATGTCGTGAACACGAAGTCCTCCAAGTTCCCATTCCAAATCATTACCTCTGGGTCTGGGAGTGTTGGCTCAGTGAGAGCTATCTTCAGGGCCCCATCAAACCGTTAAAATCTCTTATAGTTGTAGATGCGGGGGATGAAGTCGGACAGATTTTAAAGTAAAGGAATCGGAGTCTAAAGCTCTAAAATTATCCCAGTTGGAGCCAGAATCGGTAACTTTCCCCCCGACTCCTCAACCCTAAATTAAGAGCAGAAATAGGCAATGACATTCTGGACACGTGTCTGGGTTTCATGTAGGGCTCAGTTTCTGGAAAAAAAAGTTCAGGAACCATATTTTCTTCAAGTCGTGTATTTATACGTAAATAAAATGAAATTGTTTTTTCAATTTGACATCATGAGAGGAAAAAAAAGAGTCTGTTTCTAGCTTACATTTCAGTTTCAACTGAACCGAAAAAAAAAAAAAAAAAAAATACTGCTGTACTATTAGAGCAACCAAGCAATTGCTAGGTGCGGGGGTCTCTTAGGGTGTTAGATGGTACTATTAGAAATTTGGTTCTGTTCAGGATTTTTTCACCCACATAATATGTAATGAGCACATACCCCACATTTACTTGGTGCTTTGTGATAGTAGTTGCCCGGCTTTTATAAGAATACAGTATATACTCAGGGCCTGATGAACAAAAATGAGGCCCTAGGCTCACAATGCTATAGACGCCCCCCACTCTTTATCATTTTAAGTCAATGCAAAATAATGTTTGACATTTACTTAAAAGAGGATTTTTTATTATTCTCACAAAAATTGATGATTCTTGAATGCTATGCATAAGTTTTTTTAAAAATTCGGGGCCCCTTAGGAAGATGAGGCCCCAGGCCTAGTTGGCCTGTGCCTTAATCAGGTCCTGTATATAAGGTCAATCCCATACAGATTCGACGGATGGGTGCGCTCGACCAATTTTAATTTTTTTGAAACTCATATCCCTAAAAGCTGCACGTGAAAGATGTTTAAAAAACCACTTTCATTTTTTCTCTAATCTAGACCTTTGATTTTTTTTAGAGGTCATCAAAAGTGGTTTTCGTAGTCAAAAATGGGACTTTTAGACCTTTGCATTTTGGCCAATATCTATTTAAATTACATTTATGGCAGTTAATTTTGCGCTTTGATGCTAAAGTGAATAAGATGATAGTCTTACATGCGTTACGTAGATGCAACTTAATAATTAAAATAATGACAGCAGGTTAAAGTTCAAGGTCAAATGTAAAAATTTTACACGTTTCAAAGGGGGATAACTCGCGTAGGGGACGGAAACATAAAATGAAATATGTCAAAAACTAATCAAGTTAACTAAAAGTTTTTGCAAACAAAAAATTTCAGCCAGGGGTTCTCTCTACGTTTCTAAAAGTTGTAATGTTACACAAATTTGAGTTTTCCTTTTTATATTTTTAAATATCATAATGAACCTTATTTTATATTTTAAAGATTTAGTGGGGACCAAATAATATCCATTATTTGTTGTGTCCCTTGGTTTTATTTGTTATCTTTTGTTCTTGAAATTTATAAGTTTATTCTATTTTAAGAAAGATTAACGTACTCAAAAATTATTGATGGCAAATATTCTCAAAACAAATGAAATAAAATCTAAGCGATGGTAGTTGTAGCCCTGGCAGTTACTGTTACACTATGACTTAGAGAAACTTTTTAATGAACCCCATTGTCCTTGGGGGAGGGACACCCTTGATTTTTGTCTGCTAGGACGGAAGCTGTTATTAGTTCAAACTATTTCTTTTTTAAAAATGTTATAGTTCATTTGTTTCTTTACTTTCCAAAATTTTATTCCTTTTTTTATTTATTTAATTAAATCTACATTTGAACGAAGCGATTGCTTGTTTGGTGATCGTTTGATAGTTGAAATTTTAACCTTAACTGCAGTGGATTAACTCTCCAGTAGATAGCGTTCATTGATGATCACTTTTTCGTTCTTTCATTCTCATAAAATGACAGTCTTACCAGGGCCGGATTAGCCATAGAGCAGAAGTAGCAAATGCTACGGGCCCCGCGCTTCTGGGGGCCCCGCGCCGTGAGAAAAAATTCCAGAAAAAAAACTACTTTTAACTTTTTTAAATTTCTCTCTACCTTTCTCTTTTAGTTATAGTTAACTTTTCTAAATGCTCAGGTAAATTAAAAATCTTATTTTTTCGATAGATTGCTTTCCAGAAATTTCTCCCAATTGAAGTCTTAAAAACGCAATTGGTCAGAAAAGTTTCAAAACTGACCTAAAAATTACAATTTTAGGCAAAGTTCGGAGAATGGAAAATTGGGTTTTTTCTGGATTTTTTTTTTCTTTTTTCAAAATAAAGTGAATTTTAAGGTATCTTAGGAAATTTTAAGGAGTTAGGGTCCAAAAACTTTCAGTTATTCAAGCCTCAAAAAAAAAAAAAAAAAAGTTTTAGTTGTTTCATAAAAATAGAGGAAAAGGGAAGGGGTTCTTTCCTGAAATTGTGCTCAAAACTGAAGTCAATTTCAGGCTATCTTTGGGAGGAAAGGGTTTGAGGGATCGACCCATGGTATAGCTGAAAATAAAGTTTCAAGCTATCTGGGAAGATTACAGAAAGGGATGAGGGTATGAACTCCCCCAGAAACAATTCTGTCTTCAAGTTTCAAACCATTATTATAGATTATCACTGGAGATGTTATCGGGGGCAGGGGGGGATACGGGTTTGCTTCGCAAAATGTTAGAAACTGAAACTTTCAAGACGCAGGCTCTTTAGATCTAATTTTAGGTAAAGAGTGATGCTTTGGAGCCTTTTCTCCCGAATGTTGAGAAGCTAGGGAAGTAGGTGGGTATTCTCCTTTGGAGTTTTTTTGAAATTTTGAAATCGAGATGGTTTAAGGGCTTCTTCGGAATTTTTCGGAATTTAGGCTTTAAAAACTCAAATTTAAGCAATTTTTGTTGATAGAAGAGAAGGAGGATGCTGAAGTTCTTAAAGCACAAATCCTAAAACCACATTTTAAGGCTCTCTTTGGTGATGTTAGACAAGAGAAGGAAAAGGGTTACCATCCAGAAATTGTTTAAACGTGCTTTCTTCTTAAAGCTTTCTAAATTGGAGTCCTGAAAAGGTAATTATTAGTCATTCTAAACTCTTTTTGGTTACTTAATTAATGTCAATTCTTCACCCTCAAAATTTTCCTCCCGTGACACGAGCCGTAGATCTGGCACTGTAAACAACAATGAGCAGAATTAAGAGATCATGTAGAAGAAAAGAAAAAGATTCTGAGACTTCACACTTATGCTGAGCGAAATAAATGAGTTGTTAAGAGAATATTATTTTTTGATGAACTAAAATAATTATGTGTAGAAGAAGGACTTTAAATATCGTATTTATTTTTTTCTTCTGAGTGGGAGGGAACTAAAAAGCTGCCACTCATGCCCCGAACCTAACCAATTTCTTTTGAATCATGAAAGGAAGCCAAAAACTTTTTTTATTCAAACTTGATATTCAGAAAAATTCAGGAATAAAATTGTTTAACATAATCGAAAACCCGCTAAAACTGCTTTCTGGAACTTCAGTTTCGAAAAATTTCCATGGGTGTAATCTCGAGGTCCCCCCCCCTCTGATATCGTCCTATAACGTCTTCTAATAAAGTGGCCTACAAATGCGTATTTTGGACTGTAATTTCAAAAATTTCAATGGGAGCATACCTCTCCCCGTCTCCCCCTCCAACATTGTTAACAATGCTCTAAAATTTACTTTTAAGACTTAAACTTCGAAAATTTTCCGGGTTGTCTCGGAGAGTGCTTAAACCGAACCGAACCCGTACCGAAACGTAACCCGCAATGGCCTATCTATCACGTTTTCACAACTTCACTTTCGAGAAATTTCCAGGGGATGACTTTCGCGAACTCCGCCCCAAAATCACCAAAGGTCGTAAAAAAACACCATTTCAGAGTATATAATTTCAAGAATTTTTGCTTAAAATTGTGTTTTTAGATTAATAACAGATAATAAATTCAAAAATTTTCCAATGGGAACCTCCTTGAACACCACTCTTTCCCCTCTCTACAACATCATTAAGGATAATTTACAGTTTTATTTAAGACTTCAATTTTAAAAAACTGGCTGAAGAGTCGCTGTGAAGCCAAATTTTTTCCTTTGATTTTACCTAAGATAGGATGCAATCACGTTCTTTGACTACAGTTTCTCCAAATAATAGCATCCGAATCTTCTTTTCCTGATATGATCAGGGGTCGTTAGAATTGAGTTTTTAGAATTGAAATATCGAAAATTTTCCGGGAGTAAGCCCCCGGACCCCCCTCTCTTTATATCGTCCAAAAATTGAGTTTTTGGACTTAAAAGTTAAAAACATGTAGTAACGAGAAGACGAGGGGCAACAGAAGGGGATAATAACCATTCTAAAGCTCTAAAAGTATATCCACATTTATATATGCATGCGTGTTATAAGTACACCTCCCGTCTCCATGAAGAAATGCTATATTGTTTACTATATCGTTCGAAAACGAGGGCCCCTTGGAAACATTTGCTACGGGCCCCGCGCTGGCTTAATCCGGCCCTGAGTCTTACCTGTAAAACAGTTAAGTGATCGGATCCAATTCAACCTTGTTACAATAAAGAATTTCCCTGCATGTCAAACATTAATACAAATATTATCAAATTATCATGCCATGGAGTGAGTTTCATTGTTGATGGCATCAGAGCGTTACTCTATCAGTGAATTCGCTATTATATATATATATATATATATATATATATATATATATATATATATATATATATATATATATATATATATATATATATATGAGGTTTTTTTTTAAATTCATTATTAGTTTTATATACTTACTTATTTTTTAAAATTCAGTTTTTGTGGAAAAAATGTGCGCAGTAATTTTGGCAGTTACTGTTATACACTATGATTTAGAGAAACTTTAATTAACGCCTGCTTACTTACGGTTTGATCTGTGCACACGTTAGACTCAAACTTAAATGTGGTCATTTACAGTACACCCCTTTGCTTCTTAAAGACTCAGTTGCGAAATCAAATGTGAAAATATTCAACATCGGGCGGATTGTTTCACAGCAAATAAAAATTCCCATTCTCACCAGGGAACCTCACGAATAGTGTAATAACGAAACAGTTAAAATAAGGTAGGAGCAGAAAGAGCATATTTTTGGCGCAAATATTATTTGCCCTCGTGCCCTCGTTTTCGCGATATATTTCGGAAAAAGCGCCAAATTTAAAGTTATAGCGAGAAGTTGAAGGCATTGCACGATTTCATTTTCTGCATGAGGCAGGACTTCCCTCTGCATAGAGTGAAAGATATGTTCCATTACTCACCGACCCTCGCTAAATTTGGCGAGTTTTCTCAAAATTTCCGCGGGCTTTAAGACCTTATATTTCGATACGGGGACGTAAGAGCAAATAATTTAGGCTTCCAGAAATATATTTTACTACGCTCTTCTGATTGGCACTTATTTAAATTTTTTCCATTATTACACTACCGTACGGTTTCCTAGTTAACAACACAAAGCTTTCAAGTACTCCTTCTAGTTCAATAACGTGCTTATTTTTACTTTATTATTCTTACTCAAGTTATTGATACAATGTTGATGATTTTAAGTTGAGTTCCAATTTTGTTCTAAAAGACTGAAATTTCTTCACTATTAATGAAAATAGCCATTGTAAAAAATCAGCAAAAGCATTAAGTTTTCTCTTTATCGTTTAGTCTCAAATGTATCAAAAATAAGAGTCTCTCAAGAACTTATTTACTTTCTCTACAGTTTTTGGTTTTTGAAAATATTTTTTTCTTCTTAGTCATTGGATGACTGTATGAGTAATTTCAGACCTCGCGAATCTTGTTGAAAACACAAGAATGGGCAATAAATTCATTAAGTTTTCGTGTTCATCTGTAACTCGCGTCGTGCAAGGTTAATTTTGTCATTTTAGTATCGATATAGCAACAGTATTTTATTCAAATTACGCGATTGCCTTTGTAATAGGACTCATTAAGACTCTAATGGGGTCGTTTCCAAAATTTTAAAAGTATTTTTTTCTGAAAGAGCATGCTTAAAAACATAGGATCTGACCATTTTTTAAATAATTTATTTAAGTTTAATATTTTTAAAAAATTATTTAAATCGGTGCGCTTTCATTGTTTACACTTCTGTCGTGCGACATCACAAATGATGAAACGCCATTCAATGTGCCATTCACAGAGCAAAATATTTAATTCGCATCTTTACTCACGTGTATTGGCAACGATATGGTTGATAGCAAGCGTAGAGCGCAATTTTAATTCGCTGCTTGATTATCATAACGTAAAACCGTGATAGAAAAATGCGCCAAAATGCATCATTTGTGACGTCATAAAGACCACGCCTTGTTTGAAAAATCGGACATTTAAAAAATTTAATTTAAAAAAACTGTTGGGAAAATGAAGTATTTTCTGGGTCCATGTAATTTTTTTATTTTTTTGCTCATTCTATCCATTTCAATGACTAGAAGTAGTATTTTTGACTGAAGGAAACCATCTCTTTGTAAAATTCAATGCCTTTTTACTACGAATAATTGTTATGATAGTTTATGTGATATTTTTCTACAAATAAAAAATAATAAGAATAAGAAGATGTAAAATTTTTATACGAATTCAGCATTGCTCTTTTAGAAAGCTGTTTTGATAGCAAATCTTTCTTTTTCGCAGTTCTAGAGATTGGATATGACACCTTAGTTGGTTTTTTATGGAGCACGAGCCTTAATTGGCTATTGCGCCAATATGACCTTGTGGTGATTTAAGAAATTCACAAGAGAGGTAAAAAAAAAAATTTTTTGTGGGCAAGGCAGGTGTCTCACTTGACTGCTGAAATGGGTGGATCGTTGTTTTACCTGTTTCAGCAACCATTGGTCAGAGACTACAGCGCCTCCTATTTGAATTTCGAACTCCACTGTACTCTGATGAAGTGATTGAAAAGATTTCGAACTAGTCTTTTAAAAACTAGAGCAATACTTTGTTAGTTTCAAATCCTTTTGTATTTATGAATATGGAATGAATATGGCCTTCTCATTTATTACTTTTTTTTTTTTTGAGCATCATAAAAAAAAAACACATATTGTTCTCACTTAACCGTAGTTGATTGTCCTATCCTTTATTTTTTTTCATTGATAATACGTTTCTTCTCGCGCTTTTGTTGAAAGAAATTAGCCGACAAATGAAACCCAAAAGTTCAATCACACTAAAAAATTCGTACTGGATCCTGCCAAGCAGAACCTCCTACAAATATTTATTAGAATAAGGACAGCAATTGCCAAATAAAGATTACAGTACCTTAAAATCCCAATTACAATCACAACACTAGTCTAAAAATCTCTCATTAGAGTGAGGACAACAGTCCCAAAGAATCATAATGATAGTAAGGATAACTGTCCCTACAAATCTCCATTAGTCGGAAGACAATAGCTCCTGTATAACGTCGATAGTTTCGGTAAAAATTCCCATCAGCGTACAGACAATAGTGTCTAAAGATACCCATCACAGTGAGAACTAATTGTTCCAAAGCTCTCCAACCGAAAAAAAAAAGCATTCGCTATAAGCCCCATTAGAATAAGGACATCAGTATACTATACTCAGAATCTAAACTTCAGAGAAATTTCAAGTGAGAGCATTTAAAGCATGTTTTCACAAGTTCGAAGAGGCCATCCAGTCTAACATCCATGTTTTAAAAAGCACGATGTCACCGACCCACTGCTGAGAAATCAGGCATTTATCTCTTGCCAAACAGAAACTTGCTCGCTGACAGGAAGGAAGTAGAGAAGTGTGGCCCTGTGCGAAAACTGATAAAAACAAGCAGCCCAGTTTCTGTTTTCGCACTGTGTTTATCGGCTGGGAGAAGTTCTCAAAACATTGTCACAGCATTCGGCGTCAATATTGTGACCAACATAGCGGGGGAGTTGACGTGTCAGACATTTTGGTTCCAAGAACTGCGTGGAACTTGTCGAAGAAGACGTATATCTACGTTTCAGATCTGTTGCTTGATTGACGTATGAGTATTTTAGTCTACCAGAACGGAAGATGTTATAAGTTCAAATTATTTTATAATTTTATCGTTTGTTATTCGTACTTTGTTTATCATTTAGCACGGGTCTGGCTGGGAGAAGTTCTCTAAACATTGTCAGTCGGGATTAGGCGTCGCTTTGGGTAATATTGATAGGGGAGTAGTCGACTCGTCAGACATTTTGGTTCCAAGAACTGAGTGGAACCTGTCGAAGAGGACGTATATCTACTTTTCAGATCTGTTGCTTGATTAAAGGGTTGTTTTAGCAGGGGTGCCCACGAGGGGGACAGGGGGGTGTAGACTGCGACATTGAAATTTTTAGGTGAGGTTGATTTTACAGGGATTTTAGTCTCATTTTGGAAGGTCTTGTTCTGGGGGGATGCTCCATAGCCTTTGACTGGGGTGGGCCGTTGTCATTGGGCGGAGACGTTTCCTTGATTTTTGTCTACTAGGAGGGACGATTTTATTAATCCAAACTATTTTATTTTTAAATTTTATAATGTATTTGGTTTATTACTCTTTGAAACTTTATTTATTATTTTGCTTGATTTAACTAAATATTTTATTTGGTTTATTCAATTATTGGATTTGATTTTTTTACTTTTATTCTTTTTTTTAATTCATTTTTTTTCTTTTAAACTTTGTTTTTGTGAAAAAAAAATGTTATTTTTTACTTTGTCGACATATTTTCCCAGACTTTTTTAAAATTTTTGCAGTAGAAAATTCTTTCACTTTTGCTTGGCTTATCCAAAAATTTCTTTTTCGTATTTTTACTGAATTTCAGTGGTCCCCCCCCCCCTTTTTTCCTTTCATGACGCAACAGCAAGCGATTTCAGCAACAGATTTACGGTAGACGAGACGGAAACCCAAAGCCCTCCTGTAGGTTCCGAACTTACATTTGTCCTTGGAGATTCTAAGTTCACGAAATGAAACTCCAACTTTTTCGAATGATAAAATAAGAGCATGCTTATGTATCTGCATCTGATGAGAAACAACATTGAGAACTAAAAAAGAAGAAAATTAACTATAAAATTGCAATATTCACTCCAAATTTGCCGAATCATCAGACAAAATTAACAAGGAAATTCTTTCGGGAGGCCAGAGTGACTTCCCGTAGTCCCATTGGAGTGCCCCTGCTCTTCTGTGTGTGTGGAACCAGTGTCCTTCAGAATAGTTTAAGGAAGGAGTAAATAAGTCGGAGTTGCTTGGTCTGGGTGGAGCTATAGAGAAACAAGCGGTTTTGGGTAGGGTTTCCAATCTCGCGCCAGAATTGGATTGGATAGGTTTCCAATCCCGAAGTCCCGCGGGATTTCGGGATTCTAAGGAGCCAATCCCACTGGATCCCGTAATCCCGCGGGATTGACTTATTTCTTCAAAAAGTTATATTTTTATGTAAAAAAGGTGTTTTATAGGAAGGATTGCTTTTGTTACATCAATTAGTCTGTCTCGAATTCCGTACACCAGTTGTAGAGTATTGCAAAGTCACATCTCAATTAGCGACTACCGTTTAGAACGCAAAAGTGTACTTTAAAAAAGCTCAATACGTCTTAACAAAGCATCGCTCGAATGGGATGGGAAAAGATTTTTGCGCAGAAAAAAATGGGCTTGATGAAAACGCGTGATGTGGCTCCTTTTGGTACATTTAGTAAAAGATCCCCATAAACTTCACCAACTTTAAAATAGATTTTTCTTTTCTTTTGGGGGTCATGTTAAAAGTTTTTCCTCATGAACTTCAAATTTCGGACAAAAACGATGTCTGTTTGATTTGTTTATTACTCTATGCAATTTACCTTGCCCTGTTGCTTCATTTACGTTGTGGTTATAACATCAGTGCATTTTATTCGTTACAGCAGGGGTGAACTATGACTCGGTCGCAGTCTCAATAAAAGTTTCGCTAATTTTACCTCTCACTTTAAAGAGACTATCAGTTTAACGTACTGCACTGTCATGCGAGTCATCTAGCTTTTTTCATCCAAGTGTCTGTCACGTCTTTTAGATTAGTGCCGAATATTGAAGATTACACTGCTCATTCATCCAGCATAATTTTCAAGGCACCACACGCATTTATATTATTAGCTTCACGGTGACAAAGACATCGACACGCTCTTACTACAAGTTAGAGATCAAAAATAAAAATACAGTAGAACCTGTAAAGTCGACTACCCTTGTAAGTTGACCACCTGCTAAAGTTGACCACTAAAGTAGTGCACCGCAAGTGGTCAACTTACTCTGTGTCAGGTTTTTCATTGCTTTCTTCTTCGGGAGAAAAAAAAAAGTGCACTTTTAGTAAGTTAAAGGTTTTGAGCGCATTCCTTAAGTTTACAGAAGCGTTCCAGCATTGCATTCAGGCTACTCCAACGGATTTTGCACTCTGTAAAACACTTACTCAATTTCTTATAAAGCCTAATTTTCTGGGTTTCAATATTTAGTGATGGATTTGCAAAGGCTTATAATTTTTACGCATTTTCGCAATTGCTGAACGTATGAGCACTGCGAATGCGAATACCTATTCATTCCCAGAAAAGTATACTCTATCTTTATAGTTTTCTTGAGTGGTAAATCTATCATTCATCATATGAGTTTTTTCTTGCTCTGCTTGCAGATAGACAGGAAGATGATTAAAATTTCAGATGATACTTGCAAAAATATTCGTTTCGTGGACGGTAAAAATTGTGAAACGTTTGCATGCAAAATCTTGCGGGATTTTACTCTCAGTCCCGCGGGATTGATCCCACTGAAAATCCTGCGGGATCCCTCGGGATTCGGGATTGGGATTGGAAACCCTGCTTTTGGGGCTGTTGACTATAATCTCACACATTGTATACTCATAAATACCGTTAGCATCTCCATTTTTCTTGAAACATCATTTCTTTTTCAAATGAATACGCTAGGCTTTCCATACATATACGTGGACGCCGGTTAATTGAATCAGTGATTAATTGAATCATCCGCTTTAATGAATCAAATTGCCAAAAACAGAACAAAATCCCGCTCATTGAATTAGCCACTTTATGGAATCAAAACTGTTTAAAACAAACGTGATTCATATAAGCGGCGGCCACTCTAACATACACGTCATATTTGTCTAAAAGAGAAATAAAATGTAGTATACTAGGAAAACTGCAATGACTAGGATGAAAAAAAGTGATTTTTAAAGGAGTAAGAAACAAATGCTTAGAAAGGTACTCTTTGTCAAAAATTAAATTTTAAAGATGTGCTTTTCCTGATTAACAGAGCAGACTAGAAGTGAAGAAAGATGTTATTTCACTGGGCGGTGTAATAATTTGCCTTATTGATTACTGCCTAAAATGATTTTTCTGTTTAGCTTGCTTGATTGTTCAAAGAGAGCATTGACTATTTTAACATCAACGCACGATTTTCAGATATTTGGTGCTTATATTCTTTTGCGTTTAATTTTTTTTTTGTTAATTAAATTTAATCAATTATGATTGTTTTTTAATATAAAAATGTTTTAATCAAACGATTTGTAAGTTATAAGCTGGTAAGCTTTAACGAAGACGCATCTTTCAGAGTTAAAAGAAAACCTTTTGTCAATACGTTAATTTCTGAGCTTTTGGGTTCAAGTAAGTCGAGTAAAGCATTAAAGATAGGAAAAAAAGTGGTTTTAAAAGTTTTTTTTTGTTTTTTTTCGTGGTCAATCTAAATAGAAGCATTGTGATGAGAAAATACATATATATATATATACATATATGGAAGGATATCTACCAGTAAACGATCATTCTTCCCCAAAATGAATGAATATAAAAGTATTAAAATCTCTGATTTCGAGCACAAGAAATAAGCAATAACTTAACTGAAAATTTCTCCTTTTCGCTGTTTAGATCTTAATTAATGCGGTCGACTGATTATTAACTTTTCATGCGTATGGGTCATTAATTGTTCGTTCAGTCCATTAATTGTTTCACCCCTCCCCCGAAACCGTATTTCAGTCCTGTCTAGCACCACAAATGTCGTGAGCTAGCACGTGCTGCGTTCGATCGTTCGTCTGTGGTGGCTTGTTTCTGGAAGAACGCGAGAGCAGGTGTGAGGCGCGATCAGGGCACGGGCGCGACAGCTGCCCCGCGCCCCAGAGAGCAGGTTTTTACCCTTTCCTTCCCCTCCTTACAATCTAGTTCTTCGCATGCAGATGATTTCGTTCTGTTTCGAAACAATTATAACAGTAAAAAAAATTTAGTGTGATTTTTTTTTCTTTTTTTTCATTCTGAAGTAGCTCAATGTGCTCCAGGAAAATTCAGTTTAAAAAAGGAAACAATGAAATAAATCGAGGAAATAAGTGTTTACTTTTAGGTTAGGAAATATAGGCGACAAATCCTCAGAAATAGTAAAACTATTGCATGCACATGCAGGGCTGCCAAACAGGGGCACGTCGAATTAAAATTTTTGGGAGGGCAGAAATGGGGTGGTTTCCTTCAGTCAAAAGTACTATTTTTAGTCATTGAAATGGATAGAATGAGAAGAAAAAATTACATGGACCCAGAAAATACTTTTATTTTTCCCAACAGTTTTTTTTTAAATTAATTTTTAAAATTTCCGATTTTTCAAACAAGGCGTGGTTTTTATGACGTCACAAATGATGCATTTTGGCGCATCTTTCTACTACGTTTCCACGTTATGATAATCAAGCAGCGAATTGAAATTGCGCTCTACGCTTGCTACCAACCATAACGTTGCAAATACACGTGAGTAAAGATGCGAATTAAATATTTTGTTCTGTGAATGGCAACATTGAATGGCATTTCATCATTTGTGATGTCACACGACAGAAGTGTAAACAATGAAAGCGCACCGATTTAAATATTTTTTTAAAAATATTAAACTTAAATAAATTATTTAAAAAATGATCAGATCCTATGTTTTTAAGCATGCTCTTTCAGAAAAAAATACTTTTAAAATTTTGGAAATGACCCCATTATCAATTTGCCGAATGGTACTCCAAATTTTGCCGAATGATGATAGTTTTGCAGAATAGAACTCCGAATTTTGGAGAATGATAGTAATTTCGCCGAATCGTCTGGAAATGTTTTTGAAAAAGAAATCTTTGGGAGGTCACAGTGATCTCCCATCAGAGCGCTCCTGCTGTCAAGGACCAAAGCGAGCCCAGTGTCGGTTTCGTCTTCGGGCAACCTTACCCTCTACAGTCGAAACTGTTCCAATTCCAAGCGAGGCCCCTCCAAAGTCATGCCCCTAATTGTCCGACTAGACTCTCTCGGCAGCCCTGTGTACGTGTTTCGAGAAACTCGTATAAGGAAAGATATCAAGAATTTTTTAGCTCCAACTCTTCTAAGCAGCTGGCAGAACAAACTTCTTCCTGTTCTGTTTAGCCATGAAACAAATTTTTTAACCTTAAATCAATTTTATAGTTATTTTTGTTCATTTTCGTTTTTTAAAAGTTTGCTCATCGACCCTCTAACTATTGACTGAATAAATACAATAAAAGAATATAAAAAGAGTTGAAAACTCAACTCATAGCGGTCTAGAGGCCATCAAAACAAGCCTCTTTATTCGTGTAAAAAAGGTAGATTCAAGCTTACCCAAACACAGGCCAAGGATTCACACGACCTGTATTTGAGCTTTTATAATTATTTATTTTTGTTTATACGTTTTTTGTGGGATTCGATTTGACATCATTAAACCACAAGTAACCAAATATCGTTGCTACGCCAAGGGAAATGCTTAAACTTGTAACGTGACCAGGGCTGCAGATTCGGAGGGAGAAGGACCGACACAGACTCCGAGAAATTTAGAGACTTCGACTCCAAATCCTTTACCCCCAAACCATCCAACTCCAATTCTGACTCTACAACCATGGCAAAGTTGCAGACTCAGAAGGAAAGTTACCGACTCCAGCTTCGACTTTTTAAAGCCTCCGATTTCGCAGCCCTGTACGTGACAATGTGTAAAAGGATAGGTATTCACGAAGGCTTTCTCGCTGTTTCAAAACGTAAAAAATCTTGCTACAGGAATAATTAAAATACACCACCAGGTCAGTTATTCCATCCGAGGACTGCAGTTTTGTGCTTTTTAGCACTCATCAGCCCAGAATAGGAATCACATGAGGTGGAGGCGAAAAACCTCTTAAGGGAGTCAAGAGAGCCAAACAAACTGGTAGCTAATGTAGAATTAGCAACCAGATGAGTGACCGCAGCAATGGTGCGGTTCAACTCAGAAATTGATGGCAAAGCATGTTATTTTGTAAACCACGTGTTCTAAGCACGAAACTGCAGTCCTCGGATGGAATAATTGAGCTGGTGGTGTATTTTAAGTATTTCTGCCTTAGCCCTGGCTTAGGGCGGTAATTTACTACAAAATACAGGAATACTTCCTCTAACGAAACACCTCAATAACAATGGCATACACTGAAACAGATAATCTATATTTTTAATGAATCAACTGTCCATCATTTACCATACTGAATTTTCAAAACCTATTTGTATTTTTAATGCTTGAAATTTTTCTGTTACAGAGAAATTGCTGCCCGATTCGAACGGGCCCGTCCCGCCCCTCACGCCGGGAAGCCAC